>NC_133769.1:359226075-359233608 GCF_003597395.2 Chelonoidis abingdonii
ATGGGATGGGATCTGAGTTACTACAGAGAATTCTTTCTTGGGTGCTGGCTGGTGAGTCTTGCCCACATGCTCAGGGTTTAACTGATCGCCATATTTGGAGTCGGGAAGGAATTTTCCTCCAGGGCAGATTGGCAGAGGCCTTGGAGGCTTTTCGCCTTCCTCTGCAGCATGGGGCATGGGTCACTTGCTGGAAGATTCTCTGCAGCTTGAGGTCTTCAAACCACAATTTGAGGACTTCAATAACTCAGACATAGGTTAGAGGTTTGTTATAGAAGTGGATAGGGGAGATTGTATGGCCTGCATTGTGCAGGAGGTCAGACTAGATGATCATAATGGTCCCTTCTGACCTTAAAGTCTATGAGTCTGTGAGTCTATAAGTGCCCATTTCAGCCTGTTATCAGACACTATATTCAGTTAACAGATAAAAAGAATTTGTCAGGCCAGTAACTGCTTTGTGGAAAATAATTAGGTTAGACTCTGTGTTCTCCCTCTCAATTGCTATGGTGATGATAACACATTTGGTGCTTTTTAAGGCCATAAACAACAGCAGCAGTTCAGAAAGTAAATGGGAGCTCTGGTTTTCTTTGTAAATATGTGAGGTTTCATAATCATGTGATGCAAGATTTTGAGAGAGAGAGGAAGACAACACATCCTCTTAAGAGCAGGACCACCCAGATGATTTAGGGGGCCTGGGACAAAGCAATTTCAGGGGTCCCTTCCATAAAAAAAGTTGCAATACTATAGAATACTATATTCTTGTGGAGACCCCTGTGGGGCCTGGGGAAAATTTCCCCACTTACCCCTACCCTGTGCAGCCCTGCTTAAAAGGGATCCAACTAGCCAGTGTTATCAGAGAGTTGAAAGATGAAAAATAAATTAGGTGAATGATCGTGCCTTGCACTCCTGTGGTTATGTCTATTTGTGACAATAATTCAAGGGAAAGACGATTGTAGAGTGAGGAAGTTAAAAAAAGACTCAGATTTATTCCTTATTTTATCTACAGCTTCTGTGTTTGCTCTGTACAATTAGTTCTATGAGGACCTTCCTAAAGAGATTACTTTGTAAGGCCATCTTTATGCCTCACCCACAGGGTCTCCAACAATTGTGCTTTGTTTCTCCTCTCTAGCCTGCAAAACAGTGACTGACTCTGATGCAGCGAACTGCTGTGAAGCCAGTACAAAGTAGAGTTACTCCCTTTCAACTTCAGTCAGTCAGATCAGTGTGGGTGAGTGGACTCCTATGGCATGGGTTCCAATCAGCAGAGTTGCTGCTGCAAGTGCAGAGAGACACCTGCTGCCTGTTTATCAACATATTTGTCAAATTGCTTTTGAAGTTTAATAAGATTTAATATTTAATTAGCATGATTGAGTTTCTTTCACTTTATCTCTTGAACTTACACTGTGGTTTCTTTCTGTTTGGGGTCGTGTTTGGATAAAATAAGACTGTCACCCTATTCTCAGTATTCAGCTAAGTGGTTTTGACTTCCAGCTGTTGGCTGGGATGGAAGCTTGAATTACTGAAATTCCGTGAAAAAGCTGTTTCCATTACGTTGATGGCCAGAAGTTTCAGAAGTTATATGAAAAAAACATGTTCTTGTGAGACTAGCTGACCAATTATTCTTCTTTTTTCATACTCTATTGATCTTTTTTTGTTTTTGTTTTTTTTTGGTCATTCATTCATTCAGCCTGGTGCTATTTTTCTAGCATAATACTTTGTTTCTCTATAGTGCTTTCCAGGCAGAGATCCCATCATAGCTCAGGAAGGAGTGAGATCTGGTGACTAGAGTATTTGGTTGGGATTCAGGAAAGCTGGATTCTAATCTTAGCGGTGCCACAAACCTGCTGGGTGATCTTGGGCAAGTCATGTTACTTCTATGCCTCTGTTTCTCCTTCCATTCTTTCTCTTGTCTGTTTAGGATGTAAACTTTTTGGAACAGAGATTGCTGCTCCCTATATGTTTGCCTAGTGTCTACTACAATAGGGCCCCAAACTCAGTAGGGACCTCTTGGCACCGTTGTAATACAAAGAATTATTAATAATAATATCAATCATTTTACAAATATTAAAAAATTAAGCTTCACAACACTTTTGTGAGATACAGTAGGAGAGTATTATTTTACAGATGCGTAAACTCATGAATAGAAAGTGTGATGCATTTCAGGGATGCCCAGGGTTGTGAGGCACCTCACTACCACTTGCCCTTAGAGTGAGAGAGCCTGTCTGTGTCTGCTATGGGTCAACTCCACAACTCCAGCAGTGATAGGCAACACAAGCACTTCCCTCAACGCCCTATGGGCTCTGCTGTCACTGCAGGTTAGCGATAGGCACACTCCAATTGTTACACCCTCCAAGCATCTCCCTGAAGTGTACAACCCCTGGTCCACTGGACACTCACAGTATTCACCTGTCCGCTGCTTCCAAAGAAGCAGTATCCCCCAGCTTACCAGTTTTACCTCAGATCACTGCTCTCCTTAACTCCTAGCTAAGGTTGACACCCCTCTGGGTTTTACCCAGACAGTCCAGTTTTTGGCTTCTGTGTTCAGGTGTCATTTAGGGTTGCCAGCTGCCTGGTTTTTGACTGGCAAGGCCAGTCAGCCTCACCTCAGTCCCTGGAAAAATCATGGAGCAGGTCCTAAAGGAATCAATTCTGAAGCACTTATGAGGAGAGGAAAGTGATCAGGAACAGTCAGCATGGGTTCACCAGTACTGTCTGCTGCATCATGGGCCTGGTTGATGGCGGCCGGGCCGCGCAAAGGCAAAACGGAATGACTCCCGAGTCAATCCCTCCGCTATGGTTCTAAAAAAGAGTCAGTCCTGCTAGAATAGGGGAAGTGTACTAGGAACCATGTGTAAGAGAGCACAGCTGCTCTGGTCAGACTGCAGAAATAATAGTACTACATGTCATCATGAGGGTGCCCGCAAAAACAACCCCACCCGTTGCTCGCTCCCCAACCTTTCCGGGCTACATTGGCAGTCCCCTCTTTGTGTCATGAGTTATAAAGAGGCAGTAATAAGAAACAGTGACTTGTCAGTGAGATAAATGAGGGGGAGGCAGCCTCCAGCTGCTATGCAGTCCAGCAGACTTAGCTAAGTGGGGGGAGAGGAGCCCAGCACCCACTGCTATGATAGCTCAGGCAGTACAGAACTTTCTTTACACGAAGGGAGGGGGCTGATGGAGCTCAGCCCCTAGTTGCTATGAGAGGACGGTTACCAGCCATTCTACACCATCTACTGTGGAATGACCGGGAATATTCCTATTTACCCACGCGCCCCGGCCACCTCACCTGAGGCCAGCTAGAGGCACTCACAGGCTCATGAACAAGGGCGGCTTAGCAGTCCTACTGCATCATCTGCCACCAGGTGAAGGAGAGAAGCGATACGCTCTTCACTGCCGCAGCATCGCGTCTCCAGCAGCATTCAATAGACATAGGGTGACATTGAAAAAGTCAAGAAAGATTTCTTTCCCTTTCTTCACGTAGGGAGGAGGAGTAATTGTCGACGCTAGCCCTGAACCACACCGGACAATGTGTTGAACCACAGCATTGGGGCTAGCCCCATAGAAGTAAATTTTGGAGACTGCTGTGGACTGTGGGATAGCTGGAGTCCTCAGTACCCCCTCCCCCTCCATGAGCGTCCATTTGATTCTTGGCTTCCCGTTACGCTTGTCACGCAGCACTGTGTACCTGGAGATTTTTTTCAATGCTTTGGCATTTCGTCTTCTGTAACGAAGCTCTATAGAACAGATTTGTCTCCCCCATACAGCGATCAGATCCAGTACTCGCGTACGGTCATGCTGGAGCTCTTTGATTTGGCACTGCATCGCCACCCATGCTGACAGAGCCCACGCTGGGCAAACAGGAAATGAAATTCAAAAGTTCACGGGGCTTTTCCTGTTTACCTGGCCAGCGCATCCGAGTTCAATCTGCTGCAAATCAGCATCCACATGTGCACTGTGGATACCGCCCGGAGGCCCAATATCCGTCGATTTGCGGCCAACACAATCTAATCCAATATGGTAAAACGGAGTTTTAGCGCTACGCCTCATTGGGGAGGAGTACAGAAACCGATTAACAGAGCCTTTATCTTTATGGTTTGTGAAAAAAGAGTCAGTTCCTGTAGAATATGTGGGGAAGTGTACCTAGAGAACAGATGTATTCAAGAGCACGCTGTCACCTGTGGGATTGAGAAATAATAGTACATGTCATATGAGGGTGAATGAACAACAGTTGCTTGCTATACATTACATGGATAAACATGGACAAAAATGTAATCATTTGTGTAATAAGTTATAAAGGATGCAGGAATAAAACAGTGAATTTCAATGAGATAAATGAGGGAGGAAGATTAAGTGTAGAATAAAGAAAGACATTAGAGTTATCAATATAAGGGGCCTCGTAGTGTGGACGGGTACAGCGTTAAATCGGTTTAACGCTGCTAAAATCAGTTTAAATGCGTAGTGTAGACCAGGCCTCAGTCTGCAGAAGAGAAGAATGAGGGGGGATTTGATAGCTGCTTTCAACTACCTGAAAGGGGGTTCCAAAGAGGTTGGATCTAGACTGTTCTGAGTCATAGCAGATGACAGAACAATGAGTAATGGTCTCAAGTTGCAGTGGGGGAGGTTTAGGTTGGATATTAGGAAAAACTTTTTCATTAGGAGGGTGGTGAAGCACTGAAATGGGCTATCTAGGGAGATGGTGGAATCTGGCTGGGATGATTTAGTTGGGGATTGGTCTTGCTTTGAGCAGGGGGTTGGACTAGATGACCTCCTTAGGGCCTTTCCAACCCTGATATTCTATTATTCTCTCTGTGTATAGAAGATGCCCATCTGCATCATTGTTGCTACCACTGTTATGCAGTTGCAACAAATCTTACACAAAGTGTATCATGTAAGGTGTCAATGGAAAAGTTGTAGTCTGTCTAGTATGATTCTCCTGGTTCAATCCGTGTAGCATCACTATATCTGAACTTAGAAATATTGGCTATGTATTTGTATCTAAAATGTTTGTTCTTGGAGTGACACCCACAAGGTAGTCCAGCCCATTCTGAATGGGCTATTCAAACTCTATGGGCCATTAAGAAGAATCAACTGTCCAGACAACTCTTCCTGGGAATGCTGCAGATATAGGGATGACAAGTACTCAGTTTTCAACCGAAAAGTCCCATTGTTGAAAATCTACAGGATTTTTGACCGGACACCAAAAGTCCAGTTACTGCCTGCAGGGATTCTGGAATGGACGGGTGCTGCCTGAAAATGCCACCACCAGCCTGCTCCCTGCTAGCCTGGCCAGGGGTCTGGGGACTGGGAGAGGCCAGGGTGACGGTCAGAACAGTGCAGGGGGGGCACCAGGTCATCAACCCATGTCAGCCCCTTCTCACCCGGGGTTGTCTCCTACATGTATCTCATGGGCCGGCAAGCAGGCTCTGTATCAGCTCCTAGCCTGGTTGTGCAGGTGACAGGTGAGTTCCAGGGAAGGAAGAAAGGGGGGGAGTGAGTGAGCGGCTGGTGGGAGTGACCAACCGACCAGGGAGAGGAGGGGAGTGAGTGTGGAGGGGCGAGTGAGTGAGTGACCCGGGGAGGAGGGCAGCGAGCGACAGAGAGGGGCCTGGTGTGTCTGGTTTTAAAAAACTGAAAGTTGACAACCCTAGACTGAACATCTTCCAGCCTTTGAGAATTACCAGAGAGACTTTTGCAAGCCAGCAGTCTATTCCATTATTGTTATGATCCTGATCTATGAACATTGAAAATCACTTGTATGTATGATTCTTTACCCATTCAAAAACTCTTTTCTGAATAAATCTTTAATTAGTTTACTAAGGATTGGCTGACAGCGTGATATTTGGATAAGATCTGAAATATATATTGACCTGGGGATAAGTGTCTGATCCTTTGGGATTGATAAAACCACACATATGGTGAATCGGGTTTTCAGTAAACTCTCACTATATTAGTCTGGATTGGAATAAAGGGCTGGAATGCCTAAGGGGGACTGTTTGGCTTCTTGTTAACCAATGTAGAGCTACTAAAGCTCTTTTGTTACTGATCTGGTGAACAGGGGTGGCTCCAGGCACCAGCATGCCAAGCGCGTGCCTGGGGTGGCAAGCCATGGGGGGGCGCTCTGCCGGTTGCTGCAAGGGCGGCAGGCAGGTTGCCTTCGGCGGCATGCCTGCGAAGGGTCTGCTGGTCCTGTGGCTTTGACGGACCTCCCGTAGGTGGGCCGCCAAATCTGCAGACCGGGGACCTCCTGCAGGCAAGCCGCCGAAGACAGCCTGCCTGCCGTGCTTGGGGCGGCAAAATACCTAGAGCCACCCCTGCTGGTTAACCTAATTATAGTATAAACCTGGGGTAGGCACAGGACCGGCGCTAGGGTGTCTTACGCCCTAGGCGCATGGCCATTTTGCCGCCCTCCGCGCTGATCCCGCGGCTCCAGTGAAGCTGCCGCAGTCATGCCTGCGGGCGCTCCACCGGAGCCGCGTGAGCAGCCGACCGTCCGTAGGCATGACTGCTGCAGCTCCACCAGAGCCGCGGACCAACAGACCCTTCACAGGCATGCCTGCGGCAGGTCAACCGGAGCCGCCTGCCGCTCCCCCTGGCAAAAAGCTGCCCTCCAAATAATCCTGGCTCCCTAGGCGATTGCCTAGGCTGCCTAAATGGTAGCGCCGGCCCTGAGTAGGCAACCTATGGCATGTGTGCCAAAGGCAGCATGCGAGCTGATTTTCAGTGGCACTCACACTGCCCAGGTCCTGGCCACCGGTCAAGGGGCTCTGCATTTTAATTTAATTTTAAATGAAGCTTCTTAAGCATTTTAAAAAAGTTTTATTTACTTTACATACAATAGTTTAGTTCTATATTATAGACTTATAGAAAGAGACCTTCTAAAAACGTTAAAATATATCACTGACACGTGAAACCTTAAATGAGAGTGAATAAATGAAGACTCGGCACACCACTTATGAAAGGTTGCCAACCCCTGATATAAACCAACAATTTTGGGGATTGTCTGCCCTGTTTCTTGCAGTCTGTCCTGAGTGTGTAGTGGACGAAAGGCTGGCGATCATTCTCCTTCACCTCCTTCCATTGTTTCTTTTTGTTGTTTGTTTGTTTTTCTTACTTTTTGGGAAGAATCAGTAAAATATAATGATAAAATACGAATAATGAATGATTGGGTCAGATTCAATCAGTACTGGGTGGTACACATACTAAAGTACCAGTGGTACCATTATTTTCTGCAGAATGTAAGCTTAGATTGTGTGATTTTTTTTTTAAAGAACATCTAACCCTTATGGTTGCAAAGAAAACTTCTGAATGTGACCAGAGATATTTTTTCAGTCTGTTAGAAAAACTGAGAGGTGAACTGCTCCCTTTCTTCTGAGTGGGTTTTGTTGTGGCGAACTTAAAGATGACAAGTAGTGTCAAGATCAACTATTTCGCTGCTGATCAGTTAGGTTGGAAACAGGCAGGCCGGCTCTAGCCATTTCGCCGCCCCAAGAACGGCGGCACACCGCGGGGGTGGCTCCTGGCCGCCGCTGGTCCCAC
>NC_133769.1:359237064-359238512 GCF_003597395.2 Chelonoidis abingdonii
GGCTCCGGTGGACCTCCCGCAGGCGTGCCTGCGGATGCTCCACCGGAGCTGCGGGACCAGCGGACCCTCTGCAGGCACGCCTGTGGGAAGTCCACCGGAGCCGCCTGCCGCCCTCCTGGCAACTAGCAGAGCACCCCCGCGGCATGCCGCCCCAAGCATGCGCTTGGAGCGCTGGGGCCTGGAGCTGGCCCTGGAAACGGGAGGAATTTAAGCAGAGTGCTAACACCTTTTCCTCCCCACTGCTTATGCTACCTCCGAACAATGCAAACTTGTGTAGGACTTTAGAAAATCCACAATGGGGAGAAAATGACAGCAACAACAAATAGCTGAACTACTTATACAATCAAGTCTCTCTTACTGCCTTTATGTGGCAGCATTGCTTTGCTATGAATTAATAGCAAAACTACACACAGCGTATGTCTACACTATGGGATTATTCCGATTTTACAGAAACCGGTTTTTTAAAACAGATTGTATAAAGTCGAGTGCACGCAGCCACACTAAGCAAGTAATTCGGCGATGTGCGTCCATGTACCGAGGCGAGTGTCAATTTCCAGAGCGTTGCACTGTGGGTAGCTATCCCATAGCTATCCCATAGTTCTCGCAGTCTCCCCTGCCCATTGGAATTCTGGGTTGAGATCCCAGTGCCTGATGGGTCAAAAAACATTGTCGCAGGTGGTTCTGGGTACAGCCTCACCCCTGCCTCACCCCTACCTCCGTGCAAGTAGCAGACAACTGTTTTGTACCTTTTTCCCTGGATGAACTGTGCAGACACTATAGCACAGCAAGCATGGACCCTGCTGAGCTCAAGATAGCAATCATGGATGTTTTAAAGACCTCGAGCATTCTCGTGCAGTCTATGCTGAACTGAGACCTGCAAAGCCAGGCGAGGAAGAGGCAGCTACGGCAGAGCGGCGACAAGAGTGATGAGGACATGGACACAGAATTCTCTCAAACTGCGGGCCCCGGCGCGTTGGAGATCCCGCTGGTAATAGGCTAGGTTCTAGCCAAGGAACACCGATTTTGGGCCTGGGAAACAAGCACAGACTGGTGGGACCACATAGTGTTGCAGGTGTGGGACGATATTGCCCAGTGGCTGCGAACTCACATGCATCAAGGCCCACTTCATGAACTTTGCTTGCTTTCCCCCTGCCCTGAAATGCCGAATCAAGATAGAAGCAGCTCTCACATTTAGAAGTGAATGGCAATAGCCCCTGGAAGCTGCAATGCCAAGACACTCACTGGGGCAGTCGGGAATCAATTTGGAGTGGCAATCTTGTTGGGGCTGCTGTGATCAAGACCAAAGCAATCACTAAAGCTGCTGCTACAAAAGATTGTTGACCTGGAGAAAATGTGCAGGTCAAGTGGATGCTCTGCCTCCAATGATTCCCTAATGTGGTGGGCTATGGATGAACCCATACCTATCTTGGCACCGGAACCAGGCCACC
>NC_133769.1:359238537-359424646 GCF_003597395.2 Chelonoidis abingdonii
CTATGCTGACAAGAAGGCTACAGATTTGTCATAGTACATCCAGTTCCGATTGTACGCGCAGTGCTACAATACATATAAGGTAGGCCCGTCACAACCAGAAGAATCAGGAGCTGCCAAAAGCCAGGCGAGGAGAAGAGCGCAGCTTCACGGCAGAGCGCGATAGTGGAAAAAGAATTAGCCTTGATGGTAGAAGGCAACCATCACAGGCGACATAACAGAGTAAATTATTATCTCAACTGCGGGCCCCCCGGCGCGCTACATGCGAAAGAGCCTCCCACGCAAATCTTGCAAAATGGTCTTTACACGGAAACAACAATCTAGCGCTTCTATCAGCCAAGAAAAAGAGAACACCTTAATAGATTCAACAGAGTTATGGCACTCGGGAGTAACCCCAGCAAAAGAATCACGACGATCGATCAGACACAATTAGTGCATTCTGTCAAGGTGTGGGATCTTATCGAAATTTCCGCAAATTGAATTCGGAGTAAAACAAATCTTCACGGTATTTCATGAAGAAGACATTAAATCTTCCAATGGAATCTATGTTTGACTCTGTCTCTTTCTCCTACCATCCTGCGACTTTGGTATCAGAAAAATGCCAGAAGAATTACTATCAATAATGAGAGCGAAAACCAATCACGGAATTAATCTGAAGTACTAAATTTTGGTCGGTTAACCACATAGTTGAGGTTATGTACCTTATTTGCCATAATGACATGTTATGGAAATGGCTGATGGCTGTATTAAAACTAGAAAGACTACGTGTCACGGTATTATTGAACATTTGTCCTTGGGGTATGCACTGCGGGGCATAATCTGAATGCTGATGATCATCTCCCTGTCCCAATCTAAAATATAAACACGAGAATCAAAAGGTTGAGAAGCTCTACAAGAAGAAAATATCAAAATATTTTAGGAAAGTACGAAACAACACAAAAAATAAATCTGTACGGTTCTTTTATTGAAGATCTAATGCAACGGAGGGAGGGGGCGCGCGTGAGAAGACAAAGTAGCGACGGGACGGGTACGGTGTGACGAGGCCAAAAGATAGGAGATGGACAAGAGAACGTTTTGTTAAACTCTCATCACACAAAGACAAATCACGCTCAAGTCCTGGAGCTGGCGTAATTAAATATTACATACAAAAGATATGTAGAGCGAGCTGTTGAGGAGAAAATGTGCGGCATAAAAGTCTGAGTCCAGAGAGGGAGGACGCTGCGTTCCAAGGCGGAAGTCCATTCCTTCGCAAAACCAGGGGGGGTGTGCGAGAGGAGCGAAGACCCAGATTGCTCCTGATCTAGATGGCACCCAAATTCTAAAATTATCTTAATAATATAGCTATCAATCTTGTGAATGACTCATATGGTAAGTTTACCAATATAGTGCACGGACCAAACGATCTTTACACGGAACAATAAGATCTTATAAATAAAAATTTAACCATATCAAAGGGGTAACGTGGAGGCTATCAGGGGGGCGGGCAAACACGGGGGGAAGCACAAGGGACGGGGCAAAAAAAATCCAAAACAACAGCAATCTACTACTTATTAATAGGGGGATTTAGGCCACTGGTAGTATGGGCGACATCCGAATCGATCACAGGGCGGCAGTCTGAATCACGACTTTTTCGCGGTGGACACGAGGGAGGACATCGCGATCTGGTGGCGAGCAAAGGTAGAAGTGACGGCCCTAAGAAATCACAGCACAGACAGGGGGGAGGGAGCCGAATATTTAAGGGCCGGTTTATGGTATCACTTGGTGTTGCTGATTGCAACCTTCCGACCCGTGATGTCAGCCAGATGCAAAGCAGTAGAAGCATTACAGCAGCACGCCGGGATCATAGGGGCAGGACGGGGCAAGTCTTCTTCAGGAGGCGGACTTAAGAGAGACCAGAATGGGGTAGATATGGGCAGAGGGGAGTCCAGGGATGCTGTCTGCGGGGGTAACAGGAAAACTGTGACCCGTACGCGCAGCACACTCTTCTAGCGAAACCAGGGCTCTCGCTGGCGGCGAGGACGTGGGTCGCGCGCGCGGCGGGGCTCCAACAAAGCGGGAGAGAAGCGGGGAGACGGCGAGGGCGGGAAGGGACGAGGCGGCAGAGCATACACAGCGCGGCGCGCAGAGTATAGCGCAGACCTCCTCTTACAGACACCACTAGGGCGATGAACGAAAAAGGAAAAGTTCATACACCTAGGAGCACGGGAGGTGGGAGAGAGAAGCGGTTGAAACCACATTAGGCAACAACGGTCACGGCCATCAAAAGGGACTAGGACGGACTGGTTGGAGGAGAGAGAGCGTTTCTGTATTTATGGAAAGAGGAAACCCACCGAGGCGGCTAGTGGGGAGTATAGTAGCATGTATCATGTCTACCGGGAAGTCATTAACACAACAAATTTTTATAATATATTATAACACATAATACGATAAAAGAAAAAGGATATGCACCATATATGGGTGTTGGGTTGCACATAGGACTAATATTCCGTAGACTAGCATCCGTAACCCGTGCGGAGCCATCAATAAGACGTAAACATAGACGGGCAAGAATGGCCCGACTCGTGAGAAGGTGGAATCAGGCAAAGGCGTCAACAGGAAAAAGCAGGAGTGCGTGAGTAAAGGGATAACGGAGAGAGAGGAGAGAGGAGAGAAAATCTGAGACAAAAATACACAGATGATGACTCTGTCTGACTAGTGATACGGGGTAAATAGGGGAGTTGGGGAGGAGGGAGAGGAGGAAGGAAAAGGGCCACGAAAAAAGGGCAGAAAGGAAAGCCCGTGGGGGGGGGCTGCCACGGGGGGGAGGGGGCAGGGCAAACGGAGCGCCGACGCAGGGGACGACGCGGGTGGGGAGGAGCGTAAGGGAACAGGGGGAGGGGGGAGGGGGGTAGAACCAGGGCGCAGGGGCACGCGAAGACCGGCGGGATGCCGAGCGCAAACCATACGCCAAGAGGCATGGCAGTTTTATCACTGCAGTCAGCCCAGCGTTGCATCCCGCCACCAGGCTGAATCTTCCTGCCGCAAACCCTCTCATCTCGAACATTTCACTCTCTGTCAAGTTTCGACCCTCCTGTCTCAGGGTCACTGCTATCTTTCCTGTACCCTTGAACAACGTCCTTCACTCCATTCAGATGAGCTCCTTTTATTGCGGGTCCACTTATCCAATGATTTCCCCGAGAACATTTCCGTCTTGTGTCTTTTTTTTTTTTTCTGCCACCCTTATCTGAGATAGAGCCTTTGGGACGGAGGAGGGAGGCTTTAAAAAAATTTGCCAGCTAGCAGGACGGGGAGGAAAAAAGGGAGTGAAATATTAAAGAAGATAATATACATTTTAAGAACAATGGGTTATCTCTTTCTGTGAACAACAACCATTACGCTACACCATAGCACTATTGATTTTCACACTACAAGGTCAGTCGCGTTTTGCATCTTATATATTGAGTGCCTGTGGCTTCTGGTTGTTAGAGGATCTCACAGGGCAGGTCCAGGCAGCAAGAATTCGCTTGCATGCAGCCATGGTAAGCCATTTCTTTTGCGGCTTCATGCAGGCCTTCATATATCCGCAACCTCCTTTCCGTTCCCCAAAATAGCAAGCATGTCATGTATAATAACCACCACTCGAACTTAAGCCGTCCAAAACGATTGATGAGTACCAGCATGAATATCCTCTAGCTTAATTACCAGCTTAGAACCTGTAGCGCTGCCACCTAACCAGGACATTTCCATGTCGTACACTCTGGTCCCCAAAACTTTGCCCGGGGACCCCCAATGACCCAGACCCTCTGGATCTTAACACAAAGGAAAAAAACCCTTTCCCTCACGTTGCTTTCCAGGCCTTCCCCTCCTGGGTTACCTGGAAGATCACTGTGATTCAAAAACTCCTTGAAATTCAAAACAGAGGAAAATTCACTTCCCCGCTCCTTCTCTATCCCCTCCAGACGTCTTCCTGAGAGAGAAAATAATCTAACACAGAGACGAAAATAACCGTTTCTTCCCCTCCCTCCTTTCTCCCACCCAAAATTCTGGGATCCAGACCATCCCCCTGGGGTCTCACCAGAATAAAGCAATCAAGTTCTAACAGGAAACTTTTAATAAGAAAAAAAAACAGTAAATTATTTTATGTTAAATTTAAAGAGGGAATAATGTTCAGGGGTCTTTCAGCTATAGACATGGAATACCCTCCAGCTAAGTTACAAGTTACAAATAAAATCCTTTTCAGCAAATACTAAATTTGACCCTTCCAGCCATACACTTGCCAAATAAAGAAAAACAAACCATAAGCCAAAACCAACCTTATACTAGTACTTTACTATTCTGGCATATAAAAACAGTATCAAGAGAGATTGGGAGGGAACCTGGTTGCTGTCCGGTCCCTGACCCAGAGTGAACAAGTAAAATAACCAAAACAACAGGCACACTCTAGAAATTCCTCCCTCGAGATTTGAAGTATGCTGTCCCGTGATTGGTCCTTGGTCAGCGTGAACAGCACCAGGCTTATTGCCTTGGTTAACGCACTTTAAAGACAGGCAAAGGACAATGAGACCTTCCTGTCTATTAACCCTTAAACTATCTGTTTTGCAAAGCAAGCCCGTGAGTGCTGCTTCTTTCCTATAAATGCAGCAGCAGAACCACCCCCATCCATTCTCTGGGATGATTGCTTTACCCCTCCCCGACCACCCACGTGCTGGTATCATGGAAGATCAACTGCTAAACTTCCCCCCCACACCTGCAATGGCTGGTAGCCAGGGAAGATCCCTGCTTAGCCAACCAAAAAACTCAGTCTGTTATGATTACTTACCCACTGCTTGCCCCCTGCTTTGCCTACCTGCAGGAAGATTTCTTTTTAAGCCACGAACAGGCAAACAGCCCAGTAGGCATGGCTCATCTCTTGTCCCCTTAATTAAATTCCTCCTGGAATTTAACAGGTTACATCGACGATATACTACCTCCTGAGGATAACGACAGCGAGATAAAAACGGCTGTTGCTTGAAGCCAGCAAACACTGGACCCATATGGCAGCTGGCTTTTGTCAATGCAATGAATAACAAACTACTTGGCTACAATGCATGGCGAGTCAAGTGTCCTACCATGGAGGATGGAATAAGCTGCCCTGCCCAGAAACCTTCTGCAAAAGAGGCTTTGGAGTACCGTCCAGGAGAAACTTCATGGGGGGATGTCCCTGGAGGATTTCACTTCCATCTCCCAGACATGTTAACAGACGTTTCCAAATAACGTACTGGCCATGAAATGCATCCCAAGCCTCAGGGCAAATTACATAAAAACAAAACTTTTTTAAAAAACCCATGTTTTATTACAAAGGGGCTGCACCTCAGGGCCAAGGTGCCCCTCCATGGTTCATTCTGGGATAGTAGCTTGGGAGGGCTGGGAGGCGTAATTCGTTCAGGAGAAAACCTCCTGCGGTTGGGAGAAACGGAGTGTGTGTGCTCCATGAAGCTTGTCCTCTTTCTCTCTCCTCCCTCTCTCCCGTACCGCAGAATCTCAGCCATGGCTGAGATTACCACCCACCTCGGATCCAACGGCCGGGGTGGGGTAGTGGTGCGCGGACCCCCCTAGAACTGCATGCGACTCAGCGTATAACGGGCATGTTTTTGCTTTGCCCAGCCTCTTTGTTTGCTTTGGGTTTCTGGTAGCTATGTCTGAGGCTCCTAAACTTCCACACGGCATGTTCTGGGTCCCTGGTTGGCCTCTCTGGCACATGGACTGTGGAAATTTTTTTCAAATGTATTTTTATTCGTCTTTTAAACGATGTTCTGGTTACGAATGAATCCTCTCCCATCAGGCGATCAAATCACGTACCTCCAGTGCGGTCCAATTCGCTGGAGCTCTCTTTTTTCGATCTCCGAGACTGCTTGTTACCACCGTGTGCTGATGAGCAGCTCTGCGTGGTCACCTGTGCTGGTGAGCTCTCCACGCTGGCAAACAGGAAGAAATTTCAAACGTTCACTGGGCTTTTCCTTGTCTACCTGGCAGTGCATCTGGAGTTCAGATGGCTGTCCAGAACAGTCACAATGGTGCACTGTGGGAACCGCCCAGAGGCCAATTACTGTCGAATTGCGGCCACATTAAACCCTAATCCGACATGGCACTACCGATTTCAGCGCTACTCCTCCCCTCGTCGGGGAGGAGTACAGAAACCGGTTTAAAGAGCCCTTTATATCGATATAAAGGGCTTCGTTGTGTGGACGGGTGCAGGATTAAATCAGTTTAATGCTGCTAAATTCGGTATAAACGCGTAGTGTAGACCAGGCCCCGGTGCAGGAAAGGTTGCAAGGAAAGGATATGAAACAAAGCAGTGCACGGTTAGTGAGGTCATCCAAGCTGGCAGAGGGCTGACAGCTCTGAAGTTCTGTGGATCATGATCAGAAATCCATCAAAAGATTGATTTAATACCTGCCATTCTCTTCTCCTTCTCTCCCCCAAATCGCAACTTTGAAGAAGCCCAGGAAACAGACTTGGAGGAAAAGCAAATGTCAAATTACCTATTTTTATCAGGATTCACCAGACTGCTCTGATGTGGACTTGGCCCCTTACAGTTTGTCCCAGTACCGGGGAGAGAACAAGGAGGTCTGCATAGGAAACACTGACGCTCCAACACAAAAACAGCTTGAAAAGAAATGCAGAAAGGCATAAATATCCGTGCAGAGCAGTTGACTTGTGTTCATAAAACAGTAAATTAAATTAACTGCCTGGTATGGAAGACTTCCAAGAGAGGCTTTCAAAGATGGAGTGCCTGTTCGGATGCAGTAAAGACAGAATCTGCATCCCAAACTCAAATAATAAAAAATCAAAGATAGCGAGGATCCAGGAAAAAATGGAAGACCTGAAGGATAGAACAGAAAGATTGAATCTGATTAGTATGTCTTCCTGAAGTAGAGGAAGAAGGAGATACGCTCTCTTTTATAAACAACTCCATCAAGGAACAGAGGGGTAGCCGTATTAGTCGGATCTGTAAAAAGCGACAAAGAGTTCCATGGCACCTTATAGACAAACAGAATTATTGGAGCATAAGCTTTTGTGGACTTTGTCCACTTTGTCAGATGCATGTGGACGCATCAAGGAACTCTCTGTGATACAGGATTTTGAGATAGAAAGAGCTAATTGCAGCACATTTCCATACTCTTACACTGGTGAACCACCAAGAACAGGGCTAATAAAGTACTTAATATTCTAACACAAAGAAAAGTCCTTGAGTTGTGTAATAGGGCTTGGATGGGTTATTAGCCACCTATTAGTTTTACTTATTATAAGTAGGGCTAGTGGCACCATCTAGTCCTAAGGTTGCCTGAATGCTTTTGGAAAACTTCAGCCAAAATCAGAGGGATAGCCGTGTTAGTCTGTATCCACAAAAACAACAAGGAGTCTGGTGGCACCTTAAAGACTAACAGATTTATTTGGGCATAAGCTTTAATGGGTAAAAAACCCCACTTCTTCAGCTGATATCCACCCTGACTGAATTGGCCTTGTTAACACCTGTTCTCCACTTGTAAGGTAACTCCCTTCTCTTCATGTGTCAGTATAGTTATGCCTGCATCAGTAATTTTCACTCCATGCATCTGAAGAAGTGGGTTTTTTACCCACAAAAGCTTATGCCCAAATAAATCTGTTAGTCTTTAAGGTGTCACCGGACTCCTCGTTTTTTCAGCCAAAATGGTCCAGCCATTTCCAAGAATGAGACTAGGGGAAAATGTTTTCCAGTGTTAAAAATACATATACTGGCAACCTTCTATTTGAAAAAGCTCTAGAGCCTCCATGATTTGGAGCAGGAACTTTTTGGGTAGGGGATGGCTTTTGTGTGAAGGATGTGCCTTTACCAAATTTGGCCAAGTTATCAGCCTCTGAAAAATCTCACTTCACATGTACTCAGTAAAGACTTCTTAGATATTAGCAGCTAAAAGAAGCTATTGGAGTATGTGTGGTTCGGGAGTTTGGGGTGGGAGGAGACTGAAATTGGATGAGAAGCTGTGTGGTAACATTGAGACTGGCCTGGCAAGGAAACTGGGACTGAGAACCAGTGGGATGAAGAGGAATGAGTTTGGAAAGGGGAGTGGAGACAGACCTGATGAGTATCCACAGTGTGGTGGGAGAAATGGGACAGTCTGGGTGAGACAGGGACAATGAGATTGGCCAAGAATCCCAGGGAGACTGGGAGCCAGAGGGGTGGGGAACATGGATGGGATGGGAGTGATTGGAGGCCAGGAGAGAGGGGAGACATATCTGCGGAGTGGTAGGTGGAGAACTGGGACAGGCTGGGCAAGGAATCTGTGGACAAGGAGGCACTGAGTGGGCAGAGGACTAGGACTGGACAGGCAAGGAAACGGGACCAGTGTGGAGACTTGGACTGAACCTAGGAAGACTGGGATGGGGAGTCTAGAGGCGTGAGAATAGGATTTGCTGGGCAAGGAGACTGGGATAGGATGAGAAGTGGAAACTGAGACTAGCTAGGTGGAGTAAATGGGACTGGGATGAGGAGCAGTGGGTGGGGAAGAGACAGAACTGAAACAGGGATGGGTTGGAGGGAAAGGGGCAGAAAGAGTTACATGTGAGAAGATTCTGTTCCACCGAATCCCTGCCTCATTCAGTGCATATGATGGACCTGCTCTGGGGATGATCAGCATTGGATAGTGAACCATTAAGACACAATAGTGATGAAAATCAGAGAAAAACCCATGATAAATTTAAGAATTCTGTCTTCAGAATAGGTTTTCAGTAGTGAGGAGTAATTAAAACATGGGCCCACACATTGAACAACGAGGAGAAAATTGCACATTCAGTGAGTATTGCCCATCATGTGCCCTGAATGATGGATGTGTTCGCTGGAAAATATAATACATGATCATGTAATTAAGGACTGTATCATAATCCATATGCACAAAGGGGCTGAATTAAGGTTCCACAGACAACCTGACTTCTGGCATTTCCCAGCTTTTGAGTGCTTGACTTTGCAACCTTAATAATGTTCTTTCAACATCGTTTTTGTGTTGCAATCCACCTAACGGCACCGTAGTTATACCACTGAAGGGCCATCAGAAGCTAAAACTTTTCAGTTGCCACTGATCTGGACTAAATTTGAACCAGTAAATAGTGTGAGTTAAATGAATGTCCTCTGGAAACATAATATTTAATGAGTTGCTCCTCAAGTCATAATAAAAATAGTCCTTTGTTGTATTACCCAGTATTTGTCTTGTCTATTTAGACTGTAAGCATTTCAGGGTAGGGACTGTCAGGATATGCCTACACTGTAATTAAACACCCGCACTTGGTGCATGCCAGCTGGCTCAGGCTTACGAGGATCAGGCTGCGGGGCTGTTTCACTGCAGTGTAGTGTTCTGGGCTCGGATTGAAGCCCGGGCTCTGGAACCCTCCCACTTCAAAAGGTCCTCGAGCCCAGAAGTCTACACTGCAGTGAAACAGCCCTGCAGCCTGAGCTCAGTGAGCCCCAATCAGCTGGCAGTGTAGACATAACCTCAGTGTCTAGCACGCTGAGACCTCATTCTTGTTTTATCACAGGGCATCGCCATAATAAATGTGATTAATAGTAATAATGTAAAATGTATGTAACTCAGCCCTGAGGTGTGACTGCAGCCTTCTCCCTTTTCTCTTCAGGGTTGTGGGTGCTGTGTTCACCTATAAGGGTGTCTGGTGCCCCTACTCAAGGAAACCCCTCCTAGTGCAGAGAACATGGAGGGCTTGTCACTTGGGAAATATTTAACACACAGTTTGTTACAGAGGAGTGTCAGTCAGAGCACACACAAAAATAGCTGTCACAATTCCCAGAGTAATAAAACAGTAACTGGGGCCTAATTAGGTATGGGGAATTCAGGATAGGTGACCATGGAAAGAGAGATTAGGATAATAAAAGACAAAAATCAATAATACATAAACTCTATCCCTACCAAATTTACAGCCAGGACAAACCACCTTGTGTCCCCTCCTAGCACCTGCCCAGGCAAATAGTGAATTTAAGCTCAGGGTCTGATGCTTGTTGCAGTTCTAAAGTTGGTGGCCATCTTAAAACAGAATAGCAAACTAAATAAACACTGGTGTTCTTACAAAGTATCCACACCAAGGATGGTAAGATCAGCCTTGTGGCTCTCTGGTCTGAATTCCAATGTGTGTTTAGGCTGGCTGTTGGTAGTCTGACCATGACTCTCCTCAGCATCATTAGGTCTCTGTTGGGATGACACTGTTCAATTCCCCAGCAATCCCCAAAAGACTAAAAGTCTTCTCTTGGTTAGGAATGTGGAGGGTAGAAGGTTCCTCTCTGGCTGTGATGCTTCTCTCTCTGCTATGCTCAACACAGCCAAAAACTGAAAGTAAAATCAAACCCTTTGTCTTTGGATTCTGGTTTATGATTGGTCCTAGTAATGTTGCTAGCCCATTCTATCTCTGCCCTGGACCATAGGCAGTCTGAGAAATAGAGTCCTGAACCTCTGCCAGTATTGCTGCTGTAGTCCAGGGGTGAGTCTCTATATGCTCTATGTGGTATTTTAGGAGCAGCCACTCCAAAAGGGTTACACATATTTAATATAGGATTTGACAGAACTGCCCAACTGTATGTTATAGGCCTTATACTGCTAATAGATCATAGAGATTCTCCTTTTGTTCATGTGGTAGGAATCTATGCTTTTGGAGAATTCTCACCATGAAGGTGCGTGACCATGGTGTGCGGTACAGTGACAATGGTGATATTCCTGGATGGCCGTGCATTTGTTACAATATCCATAAAACTGATCTCTCCTCCTAATATGCAAAACATACAAAATAATCTTGTCTCAAAGTACTTCAGTGACTGTCACTTGTCTCAATAGCCTTCCTGAGTAGAACAGTCTAGCTGTCTTGTTCATCATCCCATGGTCCCCTCTGAATTAACAGGGAAAATAAGGCCTTCTCAGTTCAGGAAGCTTGTCTGTGGAACTCTCTCCCTGTGGAGGCCTGCCAGAGTCCCTTTGTACTCTCTTGAAGTCTTGGTGTGCAGCTGTTCTAGTCGGCTCAGGACATCTTTGATAGTTTTGGCTTCTCTTTTCCACTTTCTCATTTGGATTATTTTTCTTTTTGCTTTGTTTGTCTATTATAGTGAGTGGTTTTCCTGGGTTGCTGTGTTTGTTGTGGTTTAATTTTCTACAGTGTCCTAGGTGCCTGGATAAAAAAATGAATTACATACAAATAAATAAAACAGTGGGCCAAATTTATCTTGGTGTGATTCTACTGAAGGCAATGAAGTTATGCCTTAAATGATTTTGGTTTGATATGTGTGGCAAAGGTGTGACTGACAGGAGACTTTGGCCAGTATGCAAGCATGTGGGTGAATATTACCTGCAAGAATTAAACTTTTTGTTCTAATTGAAGAAACCTCACACTATCTGACAAACTTAAGTTTCCTCAGTTATCCATGTATGCTATGCATATTGCTGCTGATCACACTTCAAATGATGACTTACGTATGTAAAGGCAGAAGTGCTGCTGTTGATATTGCTAATGACTTTTTTCTGCCTTGAGAGGTGACACCACAGCAAACAAAAATAGTGGGCAAAGCCAGCAAAAATGTTCCTTTGCAATCAAAGTGTAAGTAACACTTTGATTACTTTGACTCAGTGCTGAGTAACACTCCTTTGGGATCATATTGTGAGCAAAGGGTATTAGTTGAAACATAACGATGTATCAAATTTATGAATGCATTTTTGACCACTATGCAGAAGGGCTGACAAACTGCAACCTTACTGCTTTGTCTGGTGACCCTGGGTCATCTCATGCGCTTGGTAGGGTTGGACTAGATCCATACTTGAATGGAAAATCTCCAAGGAAAAGAAATATGTAGGTGATTCAAAGAAGATGTTGGTGATTCAGCAGCTGGTACTCTTCCCTTTCAGTCAGTACTGAATCAGTACTCCAGTCCTGACATGGGCTGCTATGCTGCTGGAGGTGGTCTTCTCTGAATGAAATGTAAAACTAAGGCCCTCGACAAAATGTGGTCTCTCCCACCAGTATAATTAAACCACCCTCAACAACGGTCAGTAGCCTGCACTCCAGCCAACATAGCGCTGTCCACACTGTTGCTTCTGTCAGTGTAACGTATGTTGGTCAGGGGAGTGTTTTTTTCACCCCCCTGATCGACAAAAGTATTAGTGTAGACCAGTGGTTCTCAGCCTGTGGGCCACTTGCAACCCAGTCAGCATGGAGCTGCCACCCATGTGACATCCCTAAGGCCATAGAGGTAGTATTGGATGAAGCCCATATAACACATTGTGGGCCACATATGCAGCTCACAATGGTAAATAGGTTGAGAAGCACAGGTGTAGACATAGCCTTAAGATCCTCTGGGCACTTTTGTTCTGGCCAAATTCAAACAAATAATTGCCTTCTAAATTCAGTCAAACATAGTTACATTCTGCCTCCCTGAATTCCATCTGCAGTTTTAACCGGATAAGGTATTTGTCATGTCCTAAACAGCTGTGTAGTGTTTCAGTGCATTGTTAAACAGTTGCTACATTTCAGTATTGGATGAAATGTCTCTGTGTATTCCTTATGTATGTCACAGGGATATTGTAAAGCTTTATTAATTCAAATGTATAAAGTGCTTTGAGATTCTCAGATGGAATGTGCTGTAGAAGTGCAAAGTATTATTAATTATTATTATTTATTATTGCAGCTATTGCAAAGTAAATCCAGATTTCATTAGCCTATGCTGGAGGTTGTCTGCAGTGGCAGGAATGAGCCAGGCTGATCAGAGAGGGGAGTCTATATCTATTTTTTTAAAATCTGTTTTCTCTATCTAATCTAAAGCAGCTGTCACTGTGGTTTCTAGATGCATGTGGGAAGGTGCTGGAAGAAGTGGGGTGAAGTGGGCCAAGAAACTGACTTCACTGGAGTGAGAGGGGTGGCCACCCACCTTGGGATAGAGAAAAATAGGGCAGGCAGACTGGTGGTATCAGGATGGAGAGGAGGGAGTTGGGCAGTTTGGAAAGGGAGGAATATTTTGTCAGCAATCCTACAAAGTTTGTCAGACAAAATAGCCAACCAATGAATATTGTACATGCATTGTCTTCTGTGTAGCTATGAATGCCTGACCAATGAGGAGATTTCAACCTAGGAGGGTGGGATTGGGTAGAGGAGCACTGTCTAGTCCCCAGTACACAAGAAGTTAACGCCAGCTTCCCTTAAAAGGATGAGCTGTAAAAAAGTCTGCTGGGGAGCAGAAGGAGGAGAGTGCATGTGGGAAGGCAGGGATTCCTAACAAGTTTCTGAGGGCTGGGGGTGTTTTTTTGCTTAAGTTACCTTGTTTGGTTTGTGTTTATAAAGATTTTTTCCTACTCAGTAGACCAGGGGATCGGCAACCTTTGGCCCGTGGCTTGCCAGGATAAGCCCCCTGGTGGGCCAGGCTGGTTTGTTTACCTGCCGTGTCCGGAGGTTTGGCTGATCGCGGTTCCCACTGGCCGCAGTTCACCGCTCCAGGCCAATGGGGGCTGTGGGAAGCGGCGGCCAGCACATCCCTCGGCCCGTGCTGCTTCCCTCAGCCCCCATTGGCCTGGAGCAGCGAACCGCAGCCAGTGGGAGCCACGATCTGCTGAACCTGTGGACTCAGCAAGTAAACAAACCGGCCTGGCCCACCAGGGGGCTTACCCTGGGCAAGCCACGGGCCAAAGGTTGCTGATCTCTGCAAGAGACCTTACTGCCTTTTGCTGTGTTATTTTCTGTTTAGTCACCACAGCATCTTATGGAGCCTTGGGAGGGGGAAAAAAAGAGTTAAGCTTAAGAGATCATAGCCACTGATAATCTCTGATCTGAAGCTTCCTTGCTATAAAATCCTGCTTAATTCTCCCACACACTTCACCGCAAGTTTACTCTTCTGTTTCTAGTTATGTGTAGGGATTGTCTGGAAGAACTTCTGCTGCTGCTGAAGACTCATCTCCTATAGTAGAAAAGGACACTGGGGAAATCTTATTTAAGCTAATAAAAGCTTTGATGTTAGTGTATCACAAGTGGAACATTTTATCTCCTTGAACCTGAATGTCCATTGCCATGAACCTTGTGCAATTATTGATATTAGGGGTAAAATGCTACCATTCTCATCTGGTAGCATCTTACACTCTGTTCTGATGTAAATGAATGTAAAAGGTGCAGGCCAATGAATATTCAGGTGGGGCTGCCAACTTTCTAATCGCACAAAATCGAACTCCCTTGCTCCACCCCGCCCCTGTCTTGCCCCTTCTCTGAGGCCCCACCCCCTGCTCACTTCATCCCTTTCCCTCCGTCACTTGCTCTCCCCCACCCTCACTCACTTGCACCAGGCTGGGACAGGGAGTTGGGGTGTGGGAGAGGGTGAGGACTTTGGGCTGGGGATGGGAATGAGGGGTTTGGGGTACAGGAAGGGGCTCAGGGCTGGGGCAGGAGGTTGAAGTGGGACTGGGGATGAGGGCTCTGGGAGGGAGTTTGGATGCAGGAGGGGGATCAGGGCTGAGGTAGGGGGTTGGGGTGGAGGAGGAGGGGTGGGGTGCAGGGGTTCCCAGCCAATGGGAGCTGCGGAGCTGGTGCATGGGGCAGCACGAGTAGCCCCCATGGCCTCTCCTGCGCCTAGGGGCTGCAGGGACATGCCGGCCGCTTCTGGGGGGATCCGCGCGAAGTCAGGGCAGGCAGGGAGCTGCCTTAGCCGTGCTGCACTTTTAGTGGCCTGGTCAGTGGTGCTGACCAGAGCCACCAGGGTCTCTTTTCTACTGGGCATTCCAGTAAAAAACTGGATGCCTGGCAACCATAAGGGTGTGAATGGGGTGTGCCCAGGCACACCCTAATGCCCATGGGATGCATCTGGCCCCTCAGGGCTTTGGATCTGGCCCATGGAATTTGCCTCCCATGGTGCCGCAGGCCCCACGCCACTCTCAGAAGCAGCCAGCATGGCACCACGTCTCTGGGGCAGAGGACTCCATGTGTTGCTCCAGGCACCGCCCCCCACAGTTCTCATTGTCTGGGAACAGGGAACTATGGCCAATGGGAGCTTTGGGGGAGGTACCTAGAGGCGTGGCAAGGGCAGTGCGTGGAACTCTGTGTGCCCTCCCTCCCCCCTGCCCGGGACTGCACGCGCAGGGACGTGGTGAGCGGCACGGCGTGGGGCCAGGGCAGGCAGGCAGGGAGCATGCCGCTGCAGGTAAGCGGGGCCGGGCCAGAGCCCGAACCCCTCCTGCACCCTGCCCCCCAACTCTCTGCCCTGAGCCCCCGCTGCACCCCTCTTGCACCCCAACTCCCTGTCCTGAGTGCCCTCCTGCACCCCAACTCCCTGCCCTAAGCCCCCTGCCTGCACCCCACACCCCTCCTGCACCCCAACTCCCTGCCCTGAGTCCCCTCCTGCACACTGCATCCCAACTCCCTGCCCTGAGCCCCCTGCTGCACCCTGCACTCCTCCTGCACCCCAGCCCTCTGCCCTGAGCCCCCTCCTACACTCCGCACCCTCCTGCACCCCAACCCCCTTCCCTGAGCCCTCTCCTGCACTCCACATCCCTCCTGCACCCCAACCCCCTGCCCTGAGCCCCCTCCTGCACTCTGCACACCTCCTGTACCTCAACCCCCTTCCCTGATCCCCCTGCACCCCTCCTCTGCCTCAATACCTTGCCCTGAACTCCTTCCTGCACACTGCACCCCCTCCCACACCCCATACTCCCTCCCGCACCCCAACCTTTATGATGTTCTTTAAAAAATATAAAATTCACTGGGTGCACACCCTAATGAAATGTGCTGCGCACTCCTTTGTTGGCAACCCTATACTCAGGCCTTCTTTGTTTATTTTACCTCCTCCGCTGTCTCCAGAGGCCATTCTCCCTGCCTGTTTCTTACCCTCATGGTAATACTTTTTCAGTCTTCAGTCCTAAACGTCCCAATATAAAGGAACAACAACAACATATGTTCGCACACCATTCCTTAGGGTAGATATTGAAACACAAGCATTCTTTCTCTTTAATACTAATGGGCAGCTGGGAATTGTCTATGTTTATTAGATGTCAGTTAAAAGGTTACAAACTATTATTGTTTATCTGCATTACAGTACTGCACATAGGCCAGGGCTCCAGCATGCTAGGTATTGTTAAAAACATATGAGAAAGACACACACTCTCTGTGATCTGGCCTACATACCTGATTTAGCACATCTATAATCTCTGACTGCTCTTTCACGAAGCTTTTTAGTTACTGTAACACCTAGGCCAGATGGAGTCTGTGTTGAATTTTACACACTTTTTTCTCGTCAATTTATTCTTGTTTGAATGGTGGTAGGACCTCAAATTGTAAATTAAAGATTGTGGCCCTTTTGTGTGAGACATTGTACACACATAACAAAAAGATGGTCCACGCTCTGAAAGAGCTTACGAGTTTGAAAGTATATCATGAGAGACAACAAGTGGATAAAACAAACAGACATGGGACACACAAAGTAACAATGAACGATTATGATCAGAATAAGAAGCAGCAGTCATGGTACCAACCGTTCAACCCTTGTAGAGTGCTTTGAAGGCATCGTGACGGGGGGGGGGGGTTAATGAGAGGAGGATAAAATAGTGTTTGTGGATTTTGGGAAACTCTTCCTATGCATAAAGGGCAGCACTGGAGAAAATGCAAAGGTGTTTGAAGAAAAATTGGGCGGATCAATGATAAATGCACGAATCATTGGCAGAACTTATTCCCCAACAGCTGTGGATGTAGGGTGACCAGAGAGCAAATGTGAAAAATCGGGACAGTGGGTGGGGGGTAATAGGAGCCTATACAAGAAAAAGACCCAAAAATCGGGACTGTCCCTATAAAATCAGGACATCTGGTCACCCTATGTGGATGTCATGGAGAGAGTTAACTTTAGGCCTCAACTTTTAAATTCCACCCACCTATTCTATAGCCCTCTCAGTGTGAAGGTCTTCCTTCGTGGAATATTTTCTGAACCCTTCCCTCTCCCACCTGGAATGTGTCTGGACTATCCCCTCTCATCCTTTCCTCCTGCTTTGTCAAGCAATCATAATCCCTGCTTCAACACAACATAAACGCATAGAAGATTGAGTGAGAAATTGTACAAGATTTGGGGTCTCTCATACAATAAACTTTTGACTGAATTAGGACATGCGAGCTACATGCACTCAATGAGACAGTGGCCCTAACCTTTAAATTATTCCTCACACTCCCCTCTTTCTCCCTTAGGCTAGGTCTACATAGTATCTAGAAGGGTGCTTCTCAGCACAGGTGGACAGATACATGCTACCTTTGCTTGAATTAGCCTGCTAAAAATAGCAGCGTGACCGTGGCAGTATGGGTGATGGCACGGACTCCCTCCCCCACCCCAAGTACAATCCCACCCAACCCCCAGGGCACATACTTGGACAGTTAGCCCTAGCCACCACCCATGCTGTCATGGCCACTTTGCTATTTTTAGCAGGTTAATTCAAGCAGAGCTAGCATGTGTCTGTCTACCTGCATTGGGGAGCACCCTTCCAGCTGTTTGATATGAGCAAGTACACTTATAATTTAATTGGAATCCAGAGGCTAATAATATACTTTTATTGTTCCTTTCCTCCCTTCTCAGTTGAGACTATTTGACAATAATGAAAGAAAATTCTATTTGCACGCCTTAATATTCTCGTTGTCTGGCTTCCCCATTCAGTTAGCGGATCCCATGGTGAGATTTATGTCCTGTCTGATTCTTTGAATGAATCAATTTTACAATTGTAAGGATTATAACTGTATTGTATGTGGATTGCAAACTGGACTTTGTTGGAGACAAATAAAATGTATTTAGAAAACAAACCAAGAAGTGTTCTAGTCTTCCTTGTAACAGGCCTGCTTTAGCTGTTATATAACTGGCTTCCTTCTAGTTTGCAAACATCATGGTTAATATTAGCCTGGCAATGCAAGAGCGCCTACTTCACATTTCATAAACAGAATGAATATTGTAAGATTTTGTGATATTGCTCCTTTGCCAATATCAAGGAAATTTAGGGATAGCAAACCTCGTACATTCATGCTGAAACTAAGTCCTGAAACAGCATGTTAAAACAGAAACGCTCATAGCCAGATACTCTCTGCTTTGGGATCAGCTGAGAATTGAGTTTGATGTAGATACCTTGCAACTGGATACCCATGAGAATAGAAGAGCTGAACTGAGGAATGTTAAGCAGCTCATTGTACTTTTTACCCTGTGAAGTGTAAAGCACTGAAAGCTTCATTGTTTCAAAACCACTTAGAGGGGAAGAAGAGTTACTTTAATACAGTCCTCTTTAATACAATGTACATTTTCATTTTTATTAAATGTGCTCATCCAGAGCTCTGGACATACATGCAAAAAACAATACATATCAATTTCACAGTGGAGCATTGTCCACCTTAAAACCACAGCTCCGCAAGCCACTGTAAGCGGGTAGCTTCCTCAGTTTCAAATGCAGTCCATTTCAGTCAATAGAGTGGGTCGTCCCCTTCCTGGGGTTTGGCTTTATTCCCAATAGAAAGGAAACAATGCACCTTAAGCCCCCCGCCCCCCAGACTGGCTGCTCCTTGAGAACTTCCCAGTTCACGACCTATGTCCTTTCTCTCAACAGAGCCACTCCTACTTCCCTTATGTCTGGATGGGACAGTGAGCTACCTGCAACTGTGAGTGAACAGAAAAACACACTTGACATTTTCTAGCAGGACCATAGTCTGCTAGCAGGTAGAGATTTCAGATGAATGCTGCCAACCTGATGCAGTCCTCCAAAAATAAACTCGTTCCCCCCATAAATCACTTCACACTTCTACTCACCCTTCTGGAGGATTGTAGTAGGACATTATACTCTGCAGCAGTCTACCAAGTTATATTTGCTGAAAATCTAACTCCTTCAAAGATGTTAGCAAGAGAGGGTGCAATCTACAGGTCTGAGCACAGGACTGGGAGACAGGAGCCTCTGAGTTCAAATTCCCGTGTTGCCACTGTTTTGTTGTGAGACTTAACCTCTTTCCTCATTTTCCCCAGCTGTAAAATGAGGGTAACAGTACTTACTCACAGAATGCTTTAAGGATTAATTAGTGAATGTTTGTAAAGTGAATTATGGACAAGAATTGGATGTCTCGATATATCCCAGAGAAGAGGGAAATAGGAAGACAGCCAGCCCGTGCACTTACATGAGAAAGCCATAAATTCTGGATTGCAGAACACATGGCCCAACCAACATCAGAGCCAGCAGAGACATTATCATTAGTGTCAGAATAAGTACTTCTGGGATTTGTACTGAAAAGAAGGCCTAGGTTGAAGAGACTCAACAACTAGTACAACATACCACACAAATGACTCCAGAAGCAACCTTGGAATAATCTTGAATGGTGTATTCACCAGATTTCAGAGCAGCTTCACCCCAAAATCCCAGAAGATCTAAAAGGTAATATACTAGATTTGAGAGAAGTCCGGAGCAGGAGTCCAGCCTGTGACATCATTTTATCTTGTGGACCTTGCAAGTACAAAATAGGAAGTAGTCTATAGACAGACATGGAGACAAAATGAGTTTAGGGGTTCTCTAGCTGACGCTGAATCCAGTTTCATCCGTCAGGTTTATGAAATAGTTAAATAAAAGTGTTTCTCTAACATCTGAGATGTCCTGCTTCCCCAAGCATATTACACTGCTCATCAGCAGTTCCGAGAGAGCTGAGGGGAAGTACATCATATTAAAGGAAATCTCTAGCATCAGGTCTAAAACAATTTGCATCTCCAAAGTGGTTTTGAACCCAATGTGGCCTGTTCTGTAAAAATCAGTCTAGGACTGATATAATTATTTGCATACCACTGTCTTCTGCTAGATTGCAATAGAGCTGTTTAGTATCAAGGGGTAGCTGTGTTAGTCTATATCCACAAAAACAACAAGGAGTCTGGTGGCACCTTAAAGACCAAGGTCTTGGCTACACTGGCGCTTTACAGCACTGCAACTTTCTCGCTCAGGGGAGTGAAAAAAAAACACCCCTGAGCGCAGCAAGTTACAGTGCTGCAAAGTGCCAGTGTAAGCAGTGCCCCAGCGCTGGGAGCACGTCCCAGTGCTGCAAGCTAATCCCCATGGGGAGGTGGAGTACCTGCAGTGCTGGGAGACCTCTCTCCCAGCGCTGGGGCTGCGACCACACTCGCACTTCAAAGCGCTGCCACAGGAGCGCTCCCGCGGCAGCGCTTTGGAGTTTTGAGTGTAGCCAAGCCCTAACAGATTTATTTGGGCATAAGCTTTTGTGGGTAAAAAAAAATCACTTCTTCAGATGCATGGAGTCTTTCACTCCATGCATCTGAAGAAGTGGGGTTTTTTACCCACGAAAGCTTATGCCCAAATAAATCTGTTAGTCTTTAAAGTGCCACCGGACTCCTTGTTGTTTTAGTAGAGCTGTTTGTTTATTACAGTTCTCTCTGCTGTATAAACTATTGAGGTTGCTACTTTATCAGCCACAGATGAGGACCCACACTTCCTTTTTTCTTTTTAAAGAGACAAGGGTATTGAATTTGGATCCTCTTGCGGTTAATGACATCATATGGAGCAGCTATAAACACAGAGTGTTACTATAGAAGAGCTATATATGCATTTGATGGATGAATTTTACTGCACTGATATAAAAGAACAGGCTTCATGAAACAGATGTAATCTTCAATTATCAGCAATAATCTTTTTTTATTATTATTTATACTGAGATCCACCCAAAAAGTGTTAGGTGGGTTCAAATATATAGGAAAGTGACATCATGATTTTATATTTTTACAGCTTACTTAAACTGCATAATTTATGTGAAACATTCGCACAACACTCACAAAGAATGGGTGTCTGTCAATGCTTTTCACTGCCTGGTTGCCACTCATATAATGCAACAGGACAGAATCATAAAGGCATGGAAAAGGTCGCATTTGATCATCCACTCAATTTCTTTGCCAGAGCAGGATTGTTCCCTACATTTTATTTTCCAAGGCTTTGTTCAGTCCAGTTCTAAATGACTCAAGCTACAGATTGGTTCATGTGGTGACATTTTGGCAGAGTATGAAATAAAATCTGGCAGAGATGCAATGACTAAAGGCCTGATCCTGTCCACACTGAAATTAGTGGCAAAACTCCCATTGACTTCAACTGGAGCAGGATTGAATAGGCACATAAGTAAGGCAAAAGAGGAAAAAAACTAATTCTATTATGCTGTTATATTCTCTTTCACTCTCTCCCCTATATTTACAATATCGCTCCTCACAGGCAAGATTTTCCAAATACAAATGAGCTTCTTTGTTAGTGCTCAACGGATAAAATAGCCCTGGATTAACAGTCTCTCCTGATGTCTCACTCAGGCTGGCTGTTGCAGTGCTTAGCTCTCGTTGCACTGATAATGGGAATGGGAACTCTCCATACTTTAAGAAATCAATAAAGAGAGGAAAAGCTGATTGATTTTTTTCTTTTTTTCTTTAACTAGAGGAAAGCCTATTAAACGTGGCCAGTCTATAATGAAAGACAGGTTTACTGTGGTTCAGTGTATAAACTTCACCCTTCATGACTTTCACTCCAAGTTAACTCTTCCTTTGTAATTCTATGGCTGCCACATCTTCTACTCATATGTATTGGGCAAATTATTCTGTCATTTACCTCTATGTAAATCTGGATTAAATGTAAATTTAAATGGCATGAAACTGGATGATTTATCTGTGAGCAGGATTTGGCCTACTAAGCACTGATTACCTGTTAATCAGCCTCCACTATATTCCATCAAAGGCTGAAAGAAAAGAATTAGCCACATTACTGGACTAAAAAATGGACAGAATAAATTGAATAGAAAATGATTCATGGACATGACAACAGCTTCTATATGTATTTTATAAGACCATACTGGGGTGGTGGTGAATATTGGCCCTATAGGCCAAATTCTGGCCCTGTAAGAAAAGCCTAAATCAAACAGCTTTGCCTGTTGGAAATAGAGAGTTGCTGCTTGGAGCAGTCCATTATTTAGATTTTGCAGAACCTTGGTCTCTGGGTCCCATTTTATCTGAATTCTCTACATTGGGGAGAAAGGATCAGAAAAATAATTCTGATTTTGATGCTAGTCTCCATCCAGCATCCAGAAAAGTATCTGAAAGAAGTCTGAGAAAGATTTACCAAATTAAATAATAGGACAAGGTTATTTGCTCATAGTGACAATGGGGTAAGAGACAATACGCCCCTCAATTCTGAAATTTCCATTAAAAATGTAGTTAAATGTGAAAAGAGGCATTTGAAACACAAATAGTGAAATGTTCTATTATGACAGTTGCTGCCACTGACAGCGTATTATGCACTGTACATATTCTGTGGCTTTTGCAGATATGAATATTACACACAGGTGGACTCGTGGGTGAGATCTTTGCATGCCATTGCCATCCTGCTGATTCTACAGTATGTCTTACCTTCCCCAATATTATCTTGTCATTAACAAATGTTTTTCTATAGCCATCCAAAGGCTCAATGCATTGGGGAGGATGGGAGTGTTGTCTCTCCTTCTCTTCCCCACAACTTTTTCTCCCCCTTCAGTGATATCCCCTTCCAACTGCCTCTTGGTACCTATTCCTGTTCCCTGGCTGTCTGTAATGCTGCCGTGATGTATGTATTTTGCTATGCTCAGCTGCCATCGTGATGTATGTATTTTGCTATGCTCAGCTGCCATCGTGATTTCCAGCCAAAACAGGGTTGGGGGCATTCTTGGATGATAGGGTTGTTCTTCGGCAATTTGTGGAATGAGGCAAGGATAGGTGTGGAAGTTGGCAGGGAGGGGAGTTTCTGGGATACTGTGTGAAAAGGGGCAGATATGGAGGTGGGGGGGAGGAGTGAGGAGGAGCATTTGAGATGGTGACCTTGGCTGGGGAGAGGATAGAGAAAGGTGGATTTTAGTGGGGCAGAATCACGACTTCAGAGACACAGAGGCACAGATGAGATTAATGGGGCTGGGAGACTGAAGGGGAAAACTTTGACTAATTTTTGTAACATGCCTTATGTGCACTCATTAGTTGAATTATGCGTTCAGTTAAAGACATAAATAGCATAATTGAAATTAAGGATAAAACTCTGGGTTTTTTTGCATATCACGGCCTCCTTTGATATTTGAGTGTAGGTCGATCTGCCATGCCAATCACTCATCGCCATAGAGCCTTACAAATTGTAGGATTAAAATTTAAAGGGCCAGATCCTCAGCTGGTGTAAATCAGAATAGCTCCATTGGCTGATCCAGTGTATTCAAATCCCACTTTAAAAATTCAACTGTATTTTAATTTGTTTTCCACCTCAGGTTAACTATGAATATTCATAATTTTTTCAAGAAGCAAAAAACTTTGGATGACTCATAAACATCACAGATTCTATGCTAAAAATTTGGAGCAATGCAGCTCAGCAGAAACTGAGACTGTACAGGCAACAAAAGCACCAACCTTCAGCTCAGAATGAGCAGCATGCCTGGGTATGGTGATCTATGTGATCAGACTCACCCACTAGCTGATGAATCAAAGGATGACGTCATTGCTAACCTATGGACCCCATTTGCATTTTATGACTTCCAGAGTTGCACAGTAAGTCCAAGATCATGTAATCATTTATGGCTTACCCAGTATTTACCTTATTCCTCCATCACAGGAAATCTTTGCTGGTATTGGAATATTTTCCGGACAAAATTATCTGGGGTGTAAAAAGTATATTAATTGCCAGAAGTTTCACCAAATACCAGGTCTTCAATGAAGCAATGGGAGATCACGTAAAATCTGAAGGACATGAAGATTTCTATGAGAAGCCAACTTCTTGGATATCCTGAGCAGGAAGAAAGGACTCTTTAAGGAGCAACTGAAGATTCTCAGAAGCTTATCAAGCAAGACTGTATCTGATTATTTGTACCATCCTGCTTTGTGCCACGCAAGTCATTATTCTCCATGATTAGTCTAGCAATGTGGGGATGAAAGTATTAGGCAGCATTTGGAAACTTCTACAATACAACCCAGAAATGAACTGATTGAAATATGTGGTTACATTCTGAGAAATGATATTGGAGGGGCAGGGAACACATGAGAAGGGTTTTCAATTTTAATTGATGAAACTGCAGACATAGCTGGGATTAGGAGTGAGCTTTGTTGAACCGAAGCATGGAAATACCTGTATTCAAGAGGCATGCTTGGGGTTTATCCCAATATTTGAACTGAGTGTATAAGCCATAGTTAATACAATTTTTGGAAGTGCTTCTGAGTTTGGGCTTGAGCTCTTCCAAGCAGTTGGCCTAGGTTATGATGGTTGCTCTGGGATGATAGAAAAAGAGGTAGATCTTATAGTTAGGTGGTGATACTCCAAAACCAATGATTGTGCACTTTTGATATATTTAGGACCTGGTTCACCCCTCATTTGCAATGGTAACACCAGTGTAACACCATTGTTACCTCAGTGTGAGAGGAGAATTAGTCCTACAGTTCTTTATTAATCTATCCCTTCAGTCCTTTAATTACCTTGTTTCTTTTTTCTGAACTTCCTCTAATCAGTGTACACCTTTCTGGTAAGGAGGTAACCAGAACTAGCCAAAGAGTTGTCTCACCAGAGTTGTACAGAGAGGGACTATTTATTACCTATATATTCTCTATAATGCTTTTGCATATGTAGCTAGGAATACATTGAACATCTTGCATCACAAATTCACATCTAGGGCTTGATTCTCTACTGCCTTGCACCTTATGTTGTCATTTACATCTGGGGAAGATGGTGTTAAAATGTGACCATTCTGATTTGCCAGTGTTTTACACCCACTTTGCATGGGTGTGCAAATGACTACACAAGAAGGAAGTCCCTGGTGAATCTGTCCCCGAGGCTCCGATTCCATCACAACCTACACATAATTGTGCACCGGTGTAGCTACATTACTTTCAATGGAGTTACTTTTCATTTATAATGCTTTATATGAGAGAAGAATCAGAGCCATAACTTGCTGTTCACTATCACCCAGTGTTATGTCTTCTTAGTGAGCTTTTCGGGACAGGTATTGTGTCTTCATATATATGTGAAATGTGGGGCTTGTCTACACAGAGTTTTTGTACCATGTTAACTATATTGTTTTAGAATCAAATATGGTTACAGCAGTACAAACCCCTAGTAGAGGTGCAGCTATTCCCCTAAATTTGACTGAAGAGTGAGGCCATGTCTACAATACTATACTGACATAGTGCCTTAGCTATTTGTCCATCGGTGTAGGAACACAACTTTCCAGAGAGATAGTAGCTAGGTTGATGGAAGCTAGACATAGACCAGGTTAAGGTTCAGACACTTTGTAATTAGTTCTGTGTTCTTCACACGTGGTAGTTCCGTACGACATTCATAAACTCTGGTCTATTGCTCATAGTATGAGACCAATAGGGTTACAGTTGCCAATATAGACTAGGATAAATAATGGCTGTTATCACCCAAAGAAAGACCACTAGAGACTGATTATTTGGAGGAGGAAAATGACTGTTAGCTAACGTGTTTTAATTAACAACTTTTAAAACTCTACGTAGCACCTAGTGTAGATAAAAGTTTAACAGTTTCAAAGATGTCTAAGGGTATGTCTAGACTGGAAACTTCAAAGCGCTGCTGCGGGAACACTCTCACCGCAGCGCTTTGAAGTGTGAGTGTGGTCACGTGTGTGAGTTTTATCACTCTCCCAGTGCTCCTGGTAATCCATCTCCACGAGGGGATTAGCTCTGAGCGCTGGGAGCCTATCTACACTAGTGCTTTAAAGCGCTCAGACTTGCTGCGCTCAGGGGGGTGATTTTTCAAACCCTTGAGCCAGCAAGCGCTCTAAGTGTAGACAAGCCCTTAGATGGTCATGCTGAGCCCTAGGCAACCCCTTAGAGCTGACCACAAGCATCTAACATGTTTTGAAAGGTTGCTAAGTGGTGTTTAAAATCCTGCTAGCTGCTACCTATTTTCCTAGTCTAGGCAGGGCCTCAGGTTGCGGGCCAACACTCTTTGCTGTTAGTCTAAAAAAGAGGAAATTTAGGTTCTCAAGTGATTACTCAAAAATCAATTGATTAACAGAGTTGGTCTTTGAGGTTGGGGCCTGGTGCTCAATTCCTGCCCACAGAACACAAGGGACCCTTTTGAGGTAACTGAGGAAAAGAACTTCTTTTTGGAATGAAGCCATATGACTTCATTCTCAGTACCAAGGAAAATCACAGTCCTTTCCCAAAGACTCTCAGTGCATCTGCTCTGCCTATTAAGTTCAGAACACAAATAAAAAACCATTGTTTTGCTTTCAATCAGTCACCTCTCAAGCAGGACTTATCTTTTACGATGAGAGGTCCATTTGCCACTGCCACTTTGTGGACAGACATCCCTGAATATCTCTTCCTGTCTTTGGTCATGGAGCAGGTCTTAGATGCCCAACAATAGGTTGGGATGAAGGATTGATAGAGTTTGGCTTGGATTCAGGAAACGGGATACCCAATGGTGGAGCTAATAAAGAGGCAAGAATGGCGACTGCCCCCCACCCTGCCCGCAGCAACCTTCAGGTGTATGTGTGGTCGTTTTTCAAGCATAATATGCAGTTGACAAAAGGAGGCGTAAAATTTTCACGCAGGGATGGAGAGCAAGGGGGAACTGCTGCTTCTAGGTGACTATGGGGGAGACTCACTCTCCAGCCACCAATGACCTATTGACCCCTGCTTGCAAAACCTGGCTCTGCCACTGGGAGTACCATCACCACAAGGAACCCCTTTGGGGTACCAAATTATGGCACCATCTGTCCTAATCTCCTAATAAAAATGGAGCAGAAATATGCTCTATTCCTTTGGGGACACTTTGGAATGGTCTCTTAAAGGCAGTCTGCAAAGGTGGGAAATGACTTTGTGCCCACTTTTTGCTTCCGTAGCTCTAATCTACACACAGAAATTGCACAGATTTAACTAAATTGTTTTCTAAATTAATTTAAGGCTTGGTTTTTTACATACAGTTTTTTTTTATCATTGTAACTGTATTGTTTTAGTAAGAGACATAGGTCATATCTGCACTACAGCTGTGCTGCCATGGACTGGAAGGGATTCTTCTGTTGCCGTAGGTAATCCAAATCTCCAAGTGGCAGTCACTAGGTCAACAGAAGAATTCTTCTTTCAGCCTCACTGCATCTACACCAGGGGATAGGTCAGCATAGCTATGAAAATATTCTCACCCCCGAGCGCCATAGCTGTGTCAACCAAACCTAACCTAACTGTGTCAACTAGTTAAAGCAATATAACCCCTAGCTGAGATGGAGTTATCTTCCTAAACTATATGGTATAAGCGCCTTTATATGGTATAACTCAGGATTTCTCAGACTTCATTGCATCGTGATCCACTCCTAACAACAAAAATTACTACATGACCCCAGGCAAGGGGACTGAAGCCTAAGCTCAGAGTTCTGCCGATTGGGGGGGAAGGGGGGCGGGGACCTGAAGCCAAAGCTTGAGGCCTTCAGCCTTGGGCAGGGGGCCGTAACCTGAGCCCCGCTGCCGAGGGCTACAGCCCTCAAGTTTTGCTTCAGCCCTGGGTGGTGGCATTCTGACTTCGGCTTCAGCCCCGGTCCCCAGCAAGTCTAATGCCAGCCCTGGTGACCCCATTAAGACACAGTCACGACCCACAGTTTGAGAACTGCTGGTGTAACTACATCCAGACTGGGGGATGAGTAAAGTGATACAAAAACTATGTGTAGACCAGGTCTAGTTAAACTCGTGCAGCTCCCTTGTGTGGACACATTTAAATTGGTTTAGGAGTGGTTCATGTTGAATTAGTTTAATTTGGTACGTATATTGTCCCACTAAGAGAGGGGTGCTTTAGTGTGGTCAGGACTGATCATCTGCTTCAGGTCCTCCACTATAGGAGTGAGGAGTAATCAAAGAAACTATGCATTCTGATTCATCACTGAATTAGGACGCAGACACTAACCATATTTACAGGGTGCCGTTCCATACTATCCCCCTGCCATGGGTCACTCCCCACCCATTCCCCTTTTCTGGGGAGTGTGAAATGTTTTGGCTACTCCCTGCCATTTCAGTCTTTCAGGTCCTGGGTGTAAAATGCCACATCCATTCCTTACCAGTCACTGCCCACACAGCTGGATGTGGAGAGTTGATGTTACCTTTCTGTGCTGGAAGTGAAGGGGGATCATTGTTCCTTTCCTAGCTCTGGTTGCAAGTATGTGTGCGAGGAGGAGACAGCAATGGTGTTACCACACCAGTCTATCAACCTGCAAGGGACGGATGCAGCCAGACCTGCCATGAAGAAGGGAATCCTGGGCAGCAGCTCATACAGGGAGAACAGAAAAGCTTAGGAAAAAATCTGCTTGTATCACAAATTTTGATAAAATCAATAATTTGAATAAAAATTTGCCAGGACTTGGTTTCAAAAAAAAATTTTTTTAATTACCAGGACTCATCTATATTTCCCCCCGAAGTATCTGTATTTTCCCCTCAGGTATAAGAAGTTATTCTACCCAGCACAGGACTAGAAGCCAAGAAATCTTGAGTTCTTATCTCAGCTCTGACATTTACCTCCTCTGTGGCTTTGGGCAAAGCAGTTAGGGTGTGTCTACACTAAGCTTTTTTGTCAGATCTCTCACTGTTGCAATACATCATGCAGCTCCACTGATGTTAGTGACAGTGGGATTCCTAGTATGGGCCTGCTGTTGCTCTCTCTACCACCATGACAACAGATAGCCAGCTGGTGTTTTAAGACCACTGCTTATCATGCTAAACAGTGTTGTGTGTTGTTTTTTGTTCCCCTTGTCTGTCCTATCCACCATTTGTCTCTTATCTCTTGCTTAGGGCTTGTTCACATGAGAACGTTGCACAGGTTTAACTAAAGCTGTGATTTTACACTTGTGCAAAAGGCAGCGGAGATGCTTTTATTTTGGTTTAAACCAGCTTTCTTGTAATTTAACTTCAGTCAGTTAGGAGCAGGTTTAAGCTAAATCAGAATAAGAAGGTCCACCTAGGGAGTTGCACCAGTTTAAAAACACATTTAGGATAAAGTCACACAACTTCTGAGACTAGACAACATCTCAGATTGTAAGGTCTTTGGGACAAGAACCATCTTTTGGTTATGTGTTTGTACACTGCTGAGCACAATGGAGCCCTGGCCCTACCACAACACAAATAACATGAAAGAAAAGGGTGAGTGGGGTAATATCTTTCATTGGACCAACTTCTGTTGGTGAAAGAGACAAGCTTTTGATCTTACACAGAGCCGCTAGTGGTAGTGAAACCATGCGGGATTTTATGCTCTCAGAGATTCCTATCTAGCCCCAATACCATCAGAGGTTTTGCACAGGTAACTGATCTAGTAAACAATTCAGCTGATGATGCACAAGAAGGAACAGAACCCAGCTGGCTCTCTGAGTCTCTTATGTGGCTCTGTAGGACTAGCAGGAGTAAAACAAAAGGGGGAGGCATTTTTCTAGTAAAGTAGCAAAGGTGACTCTGAACAGACCTAGGGAGCAGGTTTCCTAACTAGGGTGTGGTTATATAGGTTCCGGAGCAGAACAACTCTCTCCTGTTTCCCACACTACACAGGGGGGATGGGAGATAATTCTTTCCATATTTACCTCCAAGTGCCTATGGCCGGGTGGAGAGATCGATTACTTAATGTCTGTAAAGGGCTCTGAAGCTGAAAAATGCTGATTCTCCTAAAACTCCCCAGAGCACATAGTGGGCTGGTGGCTTGGCAAACTGCGGAAGATGCTGCCACGCAGGGAGTTTGGCTGGGGGGATGATGCCTGGGCTCGTGCTGCCGGCTCGCAGCCCCCTAATCCCAGCCGCCTCTACCTCATTCCCACATGACATCACCCTGCAAGCCTTCTGTTTGCTTCACACTCACACGTCCCTCTCCCGCTCCTCCCCTCCCAATCCCCATCAACCCACCTTCGCCGGACGCCCGCAGCGGCCAATGGGAGAGCAGCCCAGCTGAGGGCGGGGAAGAGCCGAGGGGAGGGGGCCGGATGCTGCAGCCGGGGCTAGGTATTGCTGACAATAGGGGAAGCAGGAGTGGCGTGCAGGACGAGGAGCAGGGGGCGGGCGCGCCTGCTGGCTGCCTTGCTTTGAGCCAGCCGCGCCGCGGGGAGTGCGAGGCTGGGAGACAGAGGAAGCGAAAGCAGCAGAAGCAGCAGCAGCAGGGCGAAAGCCAGGGAAGGGAACCGCTCTGCCGCGCCCCGGTGAGTCCCGGGGGTGCCCGGGCGCCTCCTGCCCGGCGCACTTGCAGGGCACTTCGCGTCACCTGGGGTTCCCCGGGCAGGGGGCGTTCGGAGAGCGACTCTCATTCATTCCCACGCTGCTCTCCGGAGTCCCTGGTGTGGACAAGTTTCCAACCGGGGCGGAGCGCAGACGGAGTCCCTTCAAGTTTCCCTGGGCGGGGGTGGGTGACTGGCGAGCCAGGCTCCGGGCAGCGCTGGTGGACTAAGCCGCATGGCTGGGGTTAGGGAGACCCATTCAGCCAAGGGAGAGGGGCTGGCTGCTTCTCCTGCACATGCCGCTCATTCATTTAACAAAAGGAGCTGCCTTCGTTCCTAGTCCCCCTTAACTTGCGCCAGCGTGAACCGAAGGGATTGTGCGTGCGTGTGTGTGTATTTGGGGGAGGGGGGGAATTGAGATCTAAACTGGAGCTTCAGCTTTTCCTGGCTCTGTTGGGGTTCATTGACTGGAGAGAACGGGGATTGGGGGTTCCCCCCTTGCTTTCTCATAGCTGGTGGTAGAGAGACCTGGGCATGGACGCTTGGGTTTTGTGGTAAGGGGGAGACCCGAAGAGGCAGTTGCGGGGTTCAGCATTGGGCTTTTTGTCTAGTGAACTGAAACAACGGGGTGCCCGGGGCTGGCAAACGCTTCAGCGCTGAATTGATGAGGTATGTCAGGAGCAGAGAAAATAAAGAGCGTGTCACGATTCGGAGCGCCGTTCTGGCTTTTGAGGCGGTGAGCGAGCTGAGAGCTGTCGGGAGGGGAGGTAGTGTGGGGTTTGGGGTGAATACAGAGAATTGGGGACCCGGAATCCTGAGGAGGGGGTTGCACATCCAGCGAGCGAGTTGTATGTCTAGTGACCCAAGTAGGATGGGGTTTGGGGAATGGAGCTGCCCCGCTCCCGGCTTTGTGTGCCCAGTGAACAGAGCTAATAGGTGGTGGGGGCAGGAGGTTGGTATAGCTTCTTGCAGCGAGTGTGTGGGTGTGTTGGGTGAAAATGCAGAGTGCAGCTCTTCTGGGGTTTTATTTTTGGTGCTTGGAGAGAACTCGGGCTGCAGAACTGAACTTTTTGAATATGGTGAGCAGAGAATTCAGGAAGCGTGGGTGTCTCAGTGGGTGGCTTTCTTCAGGGCTGTCCCTGGGGAGCGAGGGGAGCAGCCACAGGAGGGTGCCGCTGGAGAAATGACTTTATCTCGTTCTGCAGCTCTGTAAATGCTGCCGTGTGAAATTGCCCAGATTCAGAAAGCCTCATATTCCTAGCAGTGTCCACTGTGATTCTGGCTACTTTCCTCTTCCAGAGGCTTTAACAATCACAGCGCTATGTGAGTTGTCTGGATGTCACAGAACATTTGCTCACATTTGCAATTACTCAGCCCTTATTCATTTCTAGCCTCCAGTCAGAGTTTCTCCTGGGGAGAAAGATGAGTAGAAACCAAATAAAAGGCTTCAGGATTTGGCTCAATATTTGGGAAACATCATCTGCTCTAAGCTATGCAAATTATGTTTAGATGCTATGATTATTATGTACATTTTATTATGTGGTAATAATAGTGAGAACTGCATTGTTAAACTATTTAGTCTTAGCCCAATTTTAAAAGCCAAAGAACTGTGGGTGTTGTGAGTAGGCAGGATTTCTTAGAGAGAGGTATGCTTCTAAAAGATTTTTTCAGCAAGTCAAGGAACAGAAGGAAGAAAGTCTGTTCTTTCCATTGGGAATTAGAGAGTAATCCCAATACAGTACTTAACCTCTGGGTACAGTAATTGCATTCCCCCTCTGCCCCCCCACTATTTTGGGAGCTGCTTGATGAGTTACGCCTTATCCTACAAGGTCCTGAGTGCCCTCAATCTTCAGGGACTTCAGGAGGAGTTGAGGATGCTTGTCCCTTGTCAGGCTCAGGCAGGTCTACACTAGAAGTGCTACATTAGTGCAGCTGTGCAGTTGTGTGTTCTATGACAGTGCTTTGATCACTGTAGCTTGCATTGTGTGTGTCTTTGTCTTTTCACTCCACTGAGCGACGTGGGTTAGACTGACTTACACAGTAGTATAGACCTGCCCTCGGAAAGAGGCTTTGGTGCAATCCTTATAGGTGTCCACTGAGCAGTTGAGGTTCCTTTATGCCTCCCACCCCCTCTTAATGCAGATTGCTCCTACAAGCAGGCATAATCTGTATAGAGAGAGGGCAGCCAGACTACAGGAAGATATTAATGCTGCTATTCCAGTATTTGCTTGAGTTTATTTGAAGATTGATTACGGTACTTTTTCTTTTGTACCTTGAGCCAGAATTTGGCCTTGTATGCATGCAACGCTACAGAAATACTGAAAGTAATGGGTGGAGGGGGACAGCCGGGTGGATAGTTGTCGTACCTGAACTCTGCAAATGGGATACTAAGGCTGCTGAGGTACCCCTCCTATATGTGGTATTGAAATCAAAGTTAAACCTGAGGAAGAAACCACTCTTGTCAGCGCACTAATGTTCTTATTCTACCATCTGCTCAGTGACTGTTATGGGTGAGACCAGGTGGATGAGATGGTATCCTTTATTGGACAAACTTCTGTTGGTGAGAGAGAGAAGCTTTGGAGCTTACACAGAGCTGCTTTTCAGGTCTTCTTCCCAGAGGAGGAAGAATTGTGTGTGTGTAGGGAAAATATAAATGGAAAGATTTGAATTTTTCTAATACCTCAAAGATGTCAAGCCTGGTTTCTCCTCCCTTGCCCACCCCCCTAATTAGTTAAGTACAAAAAAATTTAAGTTTTCTTTGTATCAGTTTGCTTGCAACAGTTTTAAATTCAGTGTTAACTGTCTCACCAAATAGGTCAGAACTTCAAACATCTATCTACCTCACTATTACTAGCTATTTGGGGTTTATTTTTGTTAATGATTTTTCTGATCAGCAGGATGTTGGCTCAGACACTGTGGTGTTTGCATGGAGGAAATCACTGGTCCTATGTTTTGCTCTCTATCTAGATACTTATATGGCATTCATAAGTGTAGTATCTGAGGGCCTTCCTTGCTGACTTAGAGCCTGCCCTTCTACTCTCACCAAAGCGAATTGCAATATTCCTATTGACTTGAGAGGGAGCAGGCTTGAGTTCTAAATCCTGTTTACTGAGAGATGGTTTTCTGATTTTCCCCTTTTTGGTGCAGCTGTCCTGCTACTCTTTTCTTTTGAAAGGGTAACTTTTAAAAATCACCAGTTCAAAGTCTGAGGATGGGATCCCTGCCTCAAAGAGCTTATAGTCTAAACCAGAGGTCAGCAACCTATGGCACACGTGCCAAAGATGGCACGCTGGAGCCTGCCGGGAGCCCAGTGTGCCATTAAAAATCCTGCTGAGGTGGCAAGCTGCAGGGTCTGTGCTTCCTGTCCAGAGCGCCGGGCCAAGTGCAGCAAGTCACTGGCCCTTCCCCCGGAGCCCTGCCGCCACGCGCTCCTGCGGGGCAGCATTTGGCTCTGTGGGGAGGGAAAACCGCTCCCCGCTCATTCGGAGCCCTGCTGCCACAAGCGCAGCACTCTGAGGGGAGGGGAGGGGCGGGGCTGCGCGCGGCGGCGACAAAACTCCGGATGAGCGGGGAGCCTCATGGTAAGGAGTTTGGGACTGGGGGTGGGGTTGGATAAGGGCTGGGGGCAGACAGGGAGCAGGGTGGGTTGGATGGGGGGGTGGGATCCCCTGGGGTGGGGTCTGTTAGAGGTCAGGGCAGTCAGGGGACAGGGAGCAAGGAGGGTCCTGGGGGGCAGTTAGGGTGGGAAGTCTCTGGAGGGGATGGTCAGGGGACAAGGAGTTGGGGGGGTTGGATGAGTCAGGAGTGCTGGGGGAGGAGCTGTCAGGAGGTAGGGGTGTGGAGAGGGGTTTGGGCAGGCAGAGAGCAGGGGGTGGTTTATAGGTCCAGAGTTCTGGGGGTCCTGTCGGGGGGTTGGGAGCAGTTAGACAAGCATGGGAGTCCAGGGGGTTCTGTCTGGGTGCGAGGGTGTGGATAAGGGTTGGGGCAGTCGGGGAACAGATAGAGGGTAGGGTCCTAGGGGGGCAGTCAGGGGACAAGGGTCAGGGAGGCTTAGATAGGGGGTGGGGTCCCAGGAGGGCGTAGTTGGGACAAGGAGTGGGGGAGTTGGGATTCTGGGGGGGGCAATCACCGAGCCCTCTGCCCTGAACCCTCCCCCCAACACACACAGCCCTGAGCCCTGTACCACCCAGCCCTCTGACTCCTTCACCCCCCCATGACCCCAGCCCTGACTCTGACACCTCCATACATACCGAGCCCCCCTACCCTGATGCATGCACCTCCTCACATGCCCCCAGCCCTCACTCTTGCACACCCCACATCCCATGCACCCCTCACATCCCCACCCCCACCGTGAGCACCAAATGGGAGCTCCTGCACCGCCACTCACATTCCCACCTGCACCCCTCACACTAAATGGGAGCTGACCAGGTAAGTGCCCCCACACCCAAACCTCCTGCCCCAACACTGAGCCCCCTCCCTCATTTTAGCTCCTGGCCAGACCCTTCATCCCCAGCCCTGTGCTCGTTCCACTCCCACCCTCAGCTCAGTGCAGAGAGAGGAAGAGAATGGGCCAGAACCAGGGAGAAGATAGATACCCACTGTATGTGGGCAGGGCCGGGACCCCAGACCTGCAGCGGGCTGAGCGGGCCAGCGGCATAAGATCAACATTTTAATTTAATTTTAAATGAAGCTTCTTAAATATTTTGAAAACCTTGTTTATTTTACAATACAACACTAGTTTAGTTATATAATATATAGACTTGTAGAGAGAGACCTTCTAAAAAACATTAAAATGTATTACCGGTACATGAAACCTTAAATTAGAGTGAATAAATGAAGATTTGGCACACCACTTCTGAAAGGTTGCTGACCCCTGGTCTAAACAGACAGTGTTCATGAAGCACAGGGGAAGGGGAAGCAACAGCAAGCCAGTGCCAAAGTACTCTGTTCACATAGGAATTGCAAATTCCTTTAATGCTTATTTGGGATGGGGAGAGGTAGGGTTTAGAGCCTTTTGAGTTCAAGTATGTTTTCAGGAGGGTGTGACGGGATCCCTGGGATGCAACCTGGAACTGGGGTATTGCTGAGCCCTCGGACCCACCAGCCTGTACTCTCTCTCACTGTTCTCTAGCAGATACTGCACTTACACAGCCATGAACAGGCAGGGACACACCTAACCTAGTTACATGAATGCTTCTCCCAGCCACTCATGAACCAACAATAGAGAGGCTCCAGCCAATTTCCTCCAGCTCCTCAACCTTACACCTTCTTACACTGGTCAGGCTTCTGACCAGGGCAAGATGATTTACCCAGTCTGTCCCTCCCTCAATGTGGAAAGGACATGCACTAGCCTTTGTAACTAAGCTGAGATTTCCCAAGCACTTCAAGCAATTTTGAAGTTTTAAGTAAAGGTTTAAGTAAAGTATAAAACAGATTTATAAGTATAAAACAGAAAGATAGGTTTTAAGTGGTGCATAAAAGATCAGAGAAAGTTACCAGAGAGAATAAAAGATAAATGTACAGTCTAAATCTTAAACTTCATTACACGAGGCAGTATTTAGTTCAGCATTTCTCAGCCCACTGGATGTTACAGTTCTTAACACACAGGCTTCTCCTTAAGCCTGGACCAGTCTCCTCAGATCACCTTCATCTTCTCCGCATTGCTGTTGCTTCTAGCATAGGTGTGGGGGAGGAGAAAGGTAAAGGCCTTCCGTTACTGTTTCCTATTTTATATCCTTAGTCCATGTGCCTAGACGACACTTGCCCTGGTAGGCTTTGCTGAGTCACTGGGTTGAGCAATCAGTCTGGTGTAGTCCTGTGCAGCTGAGTCATAGAATTGAGCAGTCCCCATTGTGTAGTGCTTGGGCAGCCCCCATTAAATTGTAAATCCCTGGATTACAACTCCCCTGCTAATTAATGGTTGTTGAACACCCTTCTGGGTGGAGGTCCTTTGTATGTCACTAGTAAATTTACAGCATATTTCAGTAACACCATACAGCAACTTTTATAACTTCATACTCACTAATGATATACACATTTGGCTAGAACAATGGTTTTCAGCAGATCATAACCTTTCATATGGTATCTTACATGTCATGCTTTGTATGAAATATGATAATGTACAAATGATGAGTATGGGGGTTACAGGGTGCCATTTTGAAGTACAGTGTGTCACAGCGGGATTGAAGGAGAGGATGGAGGCAATTACAGCGCTTCAGGTCATCATCCAGACTTCAGAATGAGTATGTGACCTGGAGAACCACATGTTTGGTTTCTGTTGTTAAAGCTAAAACAGGGGCTCTTTTGACCTCTTGCATCTGATCTGGGGTGCAGGTTAAACAATAGCTTTTTCCCCAGTACAGTTTCTTTGGATGGTCTGTGCTCTTCCTACCTGCTTTAGTCCACTTCAACACTGATTATCTTCACTGAAATCACTGGTGTTACATCAGTGGAAGAGTGCAACAAAATAGGGCTCTCAAATGGTAAAACTAATCACGATTACTCATGAGATAAAAGAAATTAATCCCCTGTTAATAATAGAATACCACTTTAAATGTTCATAAATCTTTTTGGATGTTTTTCTACATTTTCAAATATATTGGTTGTATTCTGCATTGTAATTGAAAAGTGTAGAGTGCTTATTTTTGATTACAGATATTTGCATTGTAAAAAAGATAAACAAAATCTACACAAAGCATGAAAGAGCATATGACTGTTTAGCATATCTAGCATGTAAATAATTTGCAGTGCTGGCTACTACAGTGCCATGCAAACACCTGTTCTCACTTTCAGGTGACATTGTAAATAAGAAGAGGGCAGCATTATCTCCTGCAAATGTAAACAAACTTGTTTGTCTGAGCGATTGGTAGAACAAGAAGTAGGACTTGTAGGCTCTTGCAGGCTTTTGTTTTTGTGTACAGTTACGTAAAAAATAATAATTCTACATTTGTAAATTGGACTTTCATGATAAAGGGATTGCACTACAGACAGTACTTCCATGAGGTGAACGGAAAAATACTATTTTGTTTTTTACGGTGCAAATATTTGTAATAAAAATGAAGTGAGCACTGTATACTTTGTACTCTGTGTTGAATTGAAATCAGTACATTTGAAAATGTAGAAAACATCCAAAATATTTATAATAAATTTCAATTGGTATTCTGTTAGTTTTTAACAGTGTGATAATTGCAATTAATCTTAGTTTTTAATTTGTTGATAGTTAATTTGGTGTGAGCTAGTCGCTTGAGTTAACTGACAGCCCTAATATGGTGAATCAGGTGCTTGATTTGATTTTATTTTTTTAAGAGATTTAGCACAACACTCTTTTTTTCTGTCCCTAATGTTGTGTATCTGTCTTCGACACAGGAACAGACGGACCATGTCAAAGGCTGTAACAGCACAGCATGCATACTGTTTTACTCCTGCATTTGAAATTATTTATGACAGTAGCACCCAGAGACCCTCTCTGACAGTTTGTGCTTGGCGTTGCACATAATATATAGTGCGTGCCTTGAAGAGCTTATACTCTAAACCAGAGGTGGGCAAAGTTTTTTTGGCCTGAGGGCGGATGGTATGGAGGGCCGGGTAGGGAAGGCTGTGCCTCCCCAAACAGCCTGGTCCCCTCCCCCTCCCCCTCAGAACTCCCAACCCATCCGACCCCCCTGCTCCTGGTCCCCTAACCACCCCCTCCTGAGACCTCACCCCCTATTCAATTCCCCTGCTCCCAGTTTCCTGACTATCCTCTGTCCACCGCCCTGCCTCTAACAGGCTCCCCGGGACTCCCACTCGCCATCCGACCCCTCGGCCCCAGCCCTTTTTGGGATGTGGCCCTGCGAACATGGTCAGAGGACTCAGGAGGAGGAGCCGGAGAGATGCGGCAGTTTCTCCTTTAAAGCGGCCACCCGGTGCTCCTCCTGAGTCCTCCAGCAACGTTTGCAGTGCTCCTGCTGCCCGTACCCCCCGTCTGTTCCCTGAGGCTGAGGGTGAGCCTCCCTCCCTGCTCTCGCACAGGGGGTGCACTGGGGCTGAGCTGCCTGGCGGCGCAGTGAGGTGAGGCTGAACAGCAGGGAGCTAGCCTCCCTGGCCGTGAGCTCAGGGGCTGGGCAAGATGGGCCTGTGGGCCGTATTTTGCCTACCTCTGCTCTAAACAAATGAGAGAAAGGAAGTATTATTGTTCCTATTTTACAGATGAAGACCTGAGGTAAGTGGTTTGTCTAAGCTGTTGCAGAGCTGGGAATTGAACCTAGATCTTCTGTGTCCCAGTCCAGTGCCTTCAGCGCAAGACCATCCATCATCCCTGATTGTGTTGATGAAATGTCAACTGTGCAATCACTGACTTTAAAAAACAGAAATATCAAAGGTCAGAACAAAGAGTTCCAGTTTTGGTGTGGTTATAACTCCTTCTACTGGCGTGTTTTCTGTCATGGTGGCAGTGATGGACTTTGGATTATTATTATTATTTATTTTGAACTCTAGATTGGTAGAAGGAACAGTCTTATTGATGCAATAAAACTAAAGGTTTATGGTTGTTAAAATACCTGGTAGCTCAGATGACACAAGCGTTTCATACCCCTATCTAGCATGACTTCTCTCTTACTTTCTGATGGATTATGGGTTATCTTTTATTCATGAAGTGGGGGATGGGGAAGAGAAATCATTTTCATTCAGATAGTGGGGCTTTCAAATAGTGGTGTTTGTTACAATGTGTTCTTCTGTTTGCATATAGAAAGCTTTATGGCTTGTGAAATACATATCTTGTCAGATCTCTTTTTTTGAAACTGTTTATGCTAAATATGGTTCCAGATTTTCATAATTCTTATTTGATATACATGCCTGTGCCCACACATGCATGTACATCGCTTATTTTAAGGCCAGCAGAGATCACTGTGATCATCTCTCGCCTGTGTTAGGCAGGAGGTCACACTAGAATTTTTACCCAGTGATTTTTTTTGCTGGAGAGGGACTTATTGTTCACTCATGTTGTAGGGAAAACTATTCAGCCTAGGAACTTGTGAATGAATTAGAGCATGTCTTAGAAATATATCCAATGTCAATTTAAAGACTTCATGTGGTGTTGGATTTACCTTTTGCCTTTGTAAACTGTTTCAAGAATTTGTCTTATTTGGGGAAACCTCTATTTGGATCTGGAACTAAAAAGCTCAGGTCCATCTTTAGTTCATACCAGTTCAGGATGAAGGAAAAAATAAGCTTTTCTTTAAGCTGGTATCCTAATCTTTAAGGATTCTTTTCCTGCTATGAATTTGTTTACGAAGGGTAGGCACCAAATGATCTGTACTCTGTTACACCAATATAACCCATCAGAAGTCTATGCAGTTGCATGGGTATAACGAGAAAGAACTTGGGTTATGATTTGAGTTTTTAACAATTTGACAAGTATCTATCTAGCTTTGTGTCTGTGGTAGGGATTTAAAGTGCAATTCTCAGCGCCATACAAGGTACAACTCAAAATGAGTTGTCATGTATGTGAAGGCATAATTGGGTTCTCAGAACCACGGGGTCAAGAGGGGAAAAAAATGTAACAAGGCCCAGTGGATGATGTCCTGATGATATCCCTTCATTACACTAGTTCATTTTAATGAGCCTCTTGAGCTTGAACTTCCGTGACCCTTCACATTCAAAGGTAAAACTAACAGTCAGGTAACAGCTTGTCAATAAGGGGCATATAATCTAAAGAGAATTAAAGGCAAACTGACACATTGGGGTGGGATAGCTCAGCAGTTTGAGCATTGGTCTGCTAAATCCAGGGTTGTGAATTCAGTCCTTAAGGGGGCCACTTAGGGATCTGGGGCAAAAATCAGTACTTGGTCCTGCTAGTGAAGGCAGGGGACTGGACTCAATGACCTTTCAGGTCCCTTCCAGTTCTAGGAGATAGGTATATCTCCATATGTTATCAGGCTTTGAAAAGTGATATTGATTAGTTTTTACTAAAATTAATAAGACACTCAATTATAAAACTCCATTACATTTGTGCATCTTTTCTGGAAAGAAAGTAATGCAAATAAATATTGTGGGTGAAATGCTCATTTCCTCCAGAAACTACAGAACATATTAAATCTTGATGGAGCCTAGATTTTTCTGCTATGTAACACATTCTTCTTAATGGATCAGTGACACCAAGGGAGTTAACACTGGCAGCATTTACTAGCCAAGAGGCATTCAGTGAGATGGTGCCAAATATGAGCGTTCTATTACTGGACCAATGATATTGTAGTTAAAGGTCAACCGCAAAGTGGAGGTGGGGAGAAATGGGCTTGTCTGCTTTGCTGCTTCATAAAGCACTCCCGGAAGGCTTGTATTATATATATATATATATATATATATATATAATGCTTGGAGGATTTTTTTTTTGTTTTTAACGCTGTAGAATCAGGTCTTGTCTACCCTAGAAGAATCTATGGGTGACTGGAGAAATGTTAGGATTATGATATTACGGGCACTGTAGAGGAACAACCTGGTTAGAGAGGGGAAGGGATTTTTATTTGAATGTTTAAAACTTTGTCACTTCTGGTTTGGTTGATATTTAGTTAACTAAAACACTTGTGAGAGACACGTTCTTTAAGGATTTGACATCCCTGCCTTTTCAACTAAAGTAATACAGGAACCTTTGGGAAAAAATGATGTCTTTAGGCACACTTTAAAGAAGGGCAAGAAAAAAGCAGTCCTCTTCTGCTTTGGAGGGCATCTTCAACAGGGAAATTTTGCCTGTGAAGACCACTGGTCTTGTTGTATGATGCTCTATCTTGGTCCAAGCAGTACTGGTGACCTGATGGACTTCAGTAGTTAAAAATATTGAGTGCTGGATTTTCAATGTGAATCCCCATCTATACTAATTCCTATATTTTATGGAGTTAAGTAACACCCTTAATGTTACAGTGTATTTTGAAGATATCTTGAATTCCTAAACTCTGGAAGCCTGTTTCTAAAAAATAGAAATTGTCCTAGGAATAGCCAGCCTCCATCTGAAAAAATATTGTAAGATGCAAAATGAAAATGATATATTGGATGGATCACTTTGTCTTCGCTGATTATCTTGTAACGAATGACTGTCACCAGTGAACAATTGTTTCCTTTCACAAATGTTCGTATGAATTTTATTGCCAGACTCCCCAGAAGACTTTAAATTATTTGTTTTACCACAGAAGTCCATTGATGCTTTCCTCTACCCTATTCTGCCACCGTGCATCAATGCTGACCTCGAGGAGTAAGAAAGTAGTTTAGTTGCTCTGTTTAGGGCAGTGGTCCCCAGCCTTTTTGTCTGGTGGGTGTCAGATGAAGGACCAGGGCGACGGTCCAGCATCTGCCAAAATGCTGCCGAATTTCTCGGCATTTCAGCGGTGACACCTCTCAATGACGTTGCTTGTCAGTGACAAGTGGTGTCATTGAGAGGCATCGCCACCAAAATGCAGCAGAAATTCAGCGTCATTTCAGCGGATGCTTGACCGCCGGCCAGGATGCGGGTGCATTTAGATGCCCTGGTGCCTGCGGGCACTGCGTTGGGGACCCGTGGTTTAGGGTTCCTGAATCCTTGTCATTGGATCACACAGGCTTCCAGATGGGAACAGTTTTTATTTTATACCGGAACTTAACTTGCAGGGGTAACCTAGATATAAATGCTGATGGCATCTGACTTCTGAGCTAAGGCAGTAGTGTTCAAACTGGGGTGTGTGAAGAAACTTTGCCCTTTTAAAAAACAAACACATAAATAACCCTTTTTACTGCAGACTGACTAGTACACCATTGCCATCCTTACTTCTGTGCCACTGCTGGCGACAGTGCTGCCTACAGAGCTGCGTGGCTGGAGAGAGGCTGCTGCTGCCCAGGGTGTTCATGTTGTTTGCGGCGCAGCAGGACTATTTTTTTTTAATCCTGCTCCTGTCTCACCCCACAATACCCACTCCCACCTGCTCCCACATTGTTTATTTAATTTTTATCCCACTTCCACTATGATGGCAGCGGGTCCTGTGGGATCCCAGTGCTGCTGCAGTGGGACTTGTACATTTAGTAATAAAAACAATTTTTTCGTTCCTTCTGTCAACTTGCAAAAAAACCTCCAGTTTGAGATTACACGTTGTGGGGCAGGGGCACATGACAAATTCAGTGAATGGTAAAGGGAGCGTGACTGTAAAAGTTTGTGCACCACTGACCCTAAGGCATCTGCTCTTCCTTACGAGTGCTTTTATTAGGGTCTCTATTGTGTTGCTAACTCTTGCGATCTATATCCTGAGTGTCATCATATTTGGTAGCTTTTCTTAGCCCTTCCTCCTGGAGGCATTCAGTTTGAGTGTCTTGGCATTTATTTAAAAAACAAAGTACGGTAAGTTTCTCACCCTAATGACTATGGAGAAAAGCTCAGAAATTGGCCCAGATGTGAAAACCAGTAAGCAAGTACTAAGAAAAATAATTACTTCTGAGAACCCAACTCATTATTTTTGTTGAATGTTTAGAGTTGGTAATACTGCCTTCATAAAGTACAGTATAATGAAGTTGCAGTAACAACACTGCTTAGTCTGCAAAAGCTCCATATATCCATTGAAATGTCCATTAGGCATCCTTGGGGAGAGCGAGAGAGATGTAAACCTGTTTGGGGGCAGGAAGAAGTGCTGCAGGACAATAAATGAGCATGTCGGATTGCTGTTGCATTGACCTAATACAGCCACTTAAATATATCATTTCTGGTTTACATAAATTCTCAATCTACTGCACATCTTTCTAATAAAGGAATTAATAAAAATCTGCGATTCCTTCAAATATCTGTACTTCGCTATTTTAATCCATCACTTGTATATTTCTGACTCCCTTTCTTAGCAATTTAATGAATTTCACCTCTTTGTAAAGTATTCCTCCTTGTGCCATCAATCCAGTGCCAAAAGACATTGAGAGTAGGAACATAATTGCTCCTTTAGGACCTGTTCTTATCCCCTGCTGATGTTCCTAAACAAGATTTTTAAGCACAAAATTAAGCTGACCCTGTATCTTCATTTGAATAAATATGTATCTAGTCTGTGATGCTGGTTTCTCCCTTAAATCTAGAAGCAGTGTACTCACATCTTGTTGTCAACTGCTGGGATTGGGCCACATCCACCTTGATTGAACTGACCTCATTAGCACTGACACCCCCCCCACCCCTTGGTAAGGCAACTCCCATCTTTTCATGTGCTGTATATTATACCTGCCTACTGTATTCTCACTCCATGCATCTGATGAAGTGGGTTATAGCCTACGAAAGCTTATGCCCAAATAAATCTGTTAGTCTCTAAGGTGCCACAAGGATTCCTTGTTGTTTTTAATGAAAGCCCTGACACTAATCACTTCAAATGTAACTTGACAAGGAAAAGTGTTAGGGTTGTCATTCTTTTATGTAAGCACTCTTGTACTGTCTGCTTCCTTCCCTCCCACCCCAAGTTTGTTTTTGTGCTTGCTTTCTACATTAAATATTTGTTTTGTCTGCCTCAGTTTTTTCTGAAAGTCTTTAGACAAATAGAGAACGGATACATGAGTGATACTGGAGACATCATACACTCTCTCTCTCTCTCTCTCTCTCACACTCACTTAGGAGGGAAGATGTCTAAATGTTCCACACCCTGACTCCCTTTAAGTCCAAAGCTTATAGTCCACATTTGGGATTGTCCAAGCAGTCTAACAGCAAAACTAAAGAAGGCCACACTTGATATGTCTAAAGGCAAAAAAAGCAGACTTGTTTTTCCATGCTGAAGAAAACGTACGCCCCTCCACCCCCAACCTTTCACACCTCCTGTATACATGTGAAAAGCCAAACATGACACAAAACCAGTTTTGTTTCCTTTGTAGGTCACCTTTATGTAGGTTAAAAATAAATCAGCTCTGTGGTATGTAAGAACAGCAATAAGTTCTTCAAATTGTGTGTCCCTGTGGGTGCTCTGCTTCAGGTGCACTGTGGCCCCATGTGTCTTCGATCAAAGGCATTTGAAAGGCTTGCAGAGGCACCTTACACATGCTTGTGCCTCACACCGAGGCTATATAGAGTTACGTGTGCAGACTGCCCTCAATTCCTTTTCTGTAACCTTGATCTGAGCATTCAGAGTGCTCACTTCAATTGCCAGGCTTGCCTCGGCTACCCTTTAGTTAAGTGAGGTTAGTGTTTAGTTAAATTTGTTTTCTGAAGAGAATTGCAATCTCTTGTTCTCTCTATTTCCCCCATTTCTCCTGGGAGGTTCTCTCTCTGTTGAGGGGGTGTGCCAGGATCACCTGGGTTCACATATTGTCTTACTTGCTAGGAGGCTATCCTGGTCCGCAGGGGTTAGTCCTGGTGCAGTTGTTGCCTGGGGGACATGCACGTCCCTCAGAAGAGACCTTAAGAGCTGGGCCAGGATTAATCAGAAGATTAGGTTGGAACTCTTTATGATGGAGCAACCCCTTTGCTTGACCCCAGACCCAGCTCAGGGAACCCGCCCACATACAATAGTCTCCGAGCGACCATAGTGCCCTGTCTACCTTGATGCTGCGTTCACCTAGACCTTTAAGGGAAAAGTCAGAAGGTACTGGGAAAGTCTCTGAGAAAAGAAGTTCTAGTTCTCCTCAGAAAGAGCCTACTTCAGAGAGATCTTAAGTCTCTGCAAAAATCAATCTGTCCAAGTCCTCAAGTTCTAGTCTGGATACCTTTAAGACTCCAAAGTCCTGTACCGATCACACTCCTAAGACTCGGAGTTCCTCTAGGAGCCATGACCCTCAGCATGCTTCGGTACCTAAGTCAGTGTTGGCACCATAATAAGTGATGGGGGCAGCAGAGACAAGCAGCCTGCTTCTAACAAGTTGGTACTGATAGGCCTCCTGTTACTTTTTCTGGTAGCCCGAATTGTGATTTCCCTCAATTACCACAGAAATCCAAGCAACTGCTTCAGCCCATGATAGCTTAGAAACAGTCAACATTGTTGGTACCATTGACCTGCCACTGCAAGGGACCTACTTCAGTACTGTTAATTCATCTGGTACTGCAGGAATTTAGATATTGGAAAGACCTATTTTTGTTGAATGAACCAGAGCCTCCCCTCTTGATGGGTGCCAAGCACTTTGGTAGCAACATCCACAGGGTCACTGGAATTACAGGTGTCTCTGGGACCACCTGATTCCCTACCATTCTCAGGGCTGCCCAGAGGGGGGGACAAGTGGGCCAATTTGCCCCAGGCCCTGCAGGGGCCCCCACAAGAGTTTTTCAGGGCCCCTGGAGTGGGGTCCTTCACTTGCTCTGGGGGCCCTGAAAACTCTCACAGGGCCTGGGCCCTTGGAGCTTCCTCCGCTCCAGGTCTTCAGTGGCAATTCAGCGGCGGGGGGTCCTTCCGCCCTGGGACCCGCCGCTGAAGGTGCTGGGTCTTTGGTGGCAATTCAGGGGCGGGGGATCCCCGCCGCCAAAGACCCCAGGCCCCCTGAATCCTCTGGGCGGCCCTGACCATTCTCTGGCAGGGCTCCCCTGTTGGATGATGAGAAGCAACTTTCCTCGGTCTCACATCTTGGTGCAAGAGCCTCCTACTTACCTTTATATGAACCCTTTCCCTAGCACCTACAAGGAGAGGGTTGACTCACAGGTAGGGGACAGATCTGAGTCCCCATCACTGGTATGAATGGCCTTGAATTCCACTCTGTATTCCTTATGGTCCCACTCAGTGGTTGTATTGCGACCCTTGGCAGGGGCTGCCTACTGGCAGCAGTTCTCAAAAGCCCCTAGCCTCTCTCATTGGGACTGCCAGTCTTCTACTCCATCTGTTCCTCCTTAATTACCTGAGCAGCTGGAGGAAACCTTTGAAGAGCAACAGGCTGTAGCAGACAAGGAGGCCGCCCAAAAGACTAATATTCCTCTTCTTCCCCACCCTCTCTGGCCAGTGACTTCAAGTGGTTTCAGGACCTCACGAAATGAGTTGCAGATTCTTTGCAGATAACCCCCCCTGAAGAAGTTGGAGAGTCACAACACAAACTATTGCACACTTGGCCCTTCTGCCAAGACCATCTGGCAGACCTCAGCCACAGCACCATCTGTGTGCTGACAAAAAAAAGTATTTTGTTCCAGCCCAACCAAATATTATGTCTGAATTTTTTCCCCCACCACATACCTAACTCCTTGAATGCTGAAGCTGTAAATGAACGTGAAAGATAGCCCCATGCTAAATCGACCCCATATGACCCCTTTGGCCATAAGAGCTATTCATCTGTGACCCTGCAGTTTAGAATAGCAAATTGTATTTTGTCCTATAAATTTGATAATCACACCACCTGTTTCAAGTCTCACATGTTTATTGAGCACCATCCAGCAGAACATCACAAACAGTTCCAGGCCATCCTAGCCCAAAGGTTATAACTAGAATATTTTTATAAGCCGCTCTGGCTGCTGCTGATGCTACAGCTCACTCCATCTCCACAGCAGTTGTCATGTGTTGGGCATCTTGGCTCCAGCTGTCTGAGATCCTTAAGGGCATCCAAAATATAGTTGAGGATCTTCCTCTTGATGTTTTGACACTCTTTGCTGAGATGACCAGTGAGTCATTTTACACTTTGAAATACTCCAGAGCCACTTTGCAATCTTCTGCGATTTATACACCTGCAAGTAAATGGAAATATAATAAATCCCAAACATTCCAGAGTTCCTGTCCTGTCCAGTTTTCTGGTTTTGAAAGACCTTAATAGCCATGTGGAAAGAAACGAGGGTTCAGAGAGACACCATGTACTACATCTTGTTTAACTGTTCAACCTTCCTCATCAGAATTTTGATGATCTGGTTGAGGGACTGAAAGAGCCCTGGTGTTCGTACGTTCAGCTGCAACAGTTGACCTCCCTACCTTTTGGGCCTCTCCCCACCACTTTCAGCTGGTGTGGGAGCAGCTTACATGAGACGAATGGGTCTTGAAGGTTATAACATCGGGTACTCTTTTATCTAAACCAATGTGATTGTATTGAAGTGTTTGGAAAACTCCATCTGAGATAGCAGGATTTCTGCATATCACTTTCTATTAAAATGATGAACTTCTTGTGTGCTTGAATAATCCAGAAGGAGAAAGCTGGGCAGTAGAAGATGCACATTTCTGGGGGCAAGTCTGGGACTAGGAAATTGCTGGTGTTTCTCTGCAGTGTAAATCAAGAGTGGCTGGCCATAGACTCATACAGAATAGCTGGGAATAATTTACATGCTGGAAGCTGTGTGAGAATAGACCACGAGTGGATGTTCTCTCAGTGAGGCAGTGTAAAAGGCACCCCAGGTTGGAGAATTCAGAGGACACAGCTGTTCAATGGTCCAGATTTTACCCTGAGTAATGTCACAGTGTGTTCAGTCTTTGGGAGGAACATTGTAGTGTAGCTGCTTACACAGTTAGGTAGAAAGAACAGAAGCTCTTGTGGCATCTTAGAGACGAACAAATTTATTTGAGCATAAGCTTTCATAGGCTACAGCCCACTTCACTGGATGCATAGACTGGAACATACAGCAAGAGAACATGAAAAGGTGGAAGTATGGATACCATCTGTAAGAGGCCAGTCAATTGAGATGAGCTATCATCAGGAGGAGAAAAAAAACTTTTGAAGTGGTAATTGAGATGACCCATAGAAGATGTGAGGATACTTAACATGGGGAAATAGATTCAGTTAGCGTACTGACCCAACCATTCCCAGTCTCTGTTCAAACCTAAGTTTAATTATATCTAATTTGCATATTCAAGTTCAGCAGTCTCTCTTTGGAGTCTGTTTTTGAAGTTTTTTTGTTGTAAAATTACCACCTTCAAGTCTGTCACTGAGTGGTTAGAGAGGTTGAAGTGTTCTCCCACTGGTTTTTGAATGCTATGATTCCTGATGTCAGATTTGTGTCCATTTATTCTTTTGCGTAGAGACTGTCTGGTTTGGCCAATGTATATGGCAGAGGGGCACTGCTGGCTGTGGACGTGCGGGTGCCGGGGCTCAACCCTCCCTGGGGAGGAGGGGAGCCACACCGGCCTCGTCTCGTCGTTTGGGGGCGTCTGCCCTCGGGACCGCAGTCAGCTCCGGGGGTTTGGGCCCTGTGGGCGGGACCGAATAGCAGCACAGTTAAACAGGGCGCAGCCTCTGGCTCAGGCGGGTGCCTGGCAAACCGTTACAAGGGTTTGCGCCGCTCTGGCCCTTTGGGGAGGGCAGAGCAGCGGCAAAGTCACGAGGGGCCCAGCCCTTGGGTCGGGCGGGGCACCAGCAAACACAGTAGCAGTTTATCAGCTCTGGCCCTTTGGGGCAGGGAAGAGCAGTGGTCAGGGTGGAGGGGGATTCTGCCACCCGATTATGGGTGGCAGGGGGAACGCAGGCCCACCCACTCCTCTGCGTTCCAGCCCGGGGCCCTAGTAGCGGCTGTTGCCACTAGTGGCGATCAGTGGGGATCCTGACCGAAACACACTGACATAGGCACAGGGCCCTCTGCAGCTTGACTGTAGTCCGCTGCCCCCGGGCTACTTCCAGTCTCCCCCTCGGTTCCTACCTGGTCCGCTGGGGCGTCCAGCACCATGGGTTCCTCCCAGTCAGGGCTGGGTGGTAGGTCCGGGAATACCTCCGGGACGGCGGGCCAGGTCTGGTCTGGGGGCTCCTCGGGGCCGTAGTAGGGACGAGGTAGCTCTGGCAGCTCCTCATCATAGCGACTGCGGGGCAGTTCTGGTAGCTCCTCGTCGTAGCGACTGCGGGGCAGTTCTGGTAGCTCCTCGTCGTAGCGACTGCGGGGCAGTTCTGGCAGCTCCTGGTACCGGCCTCTGGCCTCAGCGGCTTCCCAGTGACGAGGGTCAGTGGGCACGTCTGCTCCCGGCGGCAGCTGGGCCCTGACTGAAGGCTGGGGCCCGGCTTTTATCCTTCCGGGCCGCCGCCTGACCCTCTGAGGGGCGGGACTTCCGCCTAGTGGTTCCGCCCTGGGGGATGATTGACGTGGCTCAACCCTCCCTGGGGAGGAGGGGAGCCACACCGCCTCGCTACACTGGCACATGATGGCATATATTACGTTGGTAGATGTGCAGGTGAATAAGCCCCTGATGGCGTGGCTGATGTGATTAGGTCCTATGATTGTGCCACTTGAATAGATATGTGGACAGAGTTGCCATATTACCTAACCACATCAGCCACGCCATCAGGGGCTCGTTCACTCTTTCCCACGCTCCCCCCCTAGACACGGCCAACACACATTTATCAACCTCCTGGCTCCAGTCTGTACCTGCGGCATTCCTCTCCTCCCGGTCACAGTACAGTACAGTACTGTGGACTCTCAGTACCCACTGCACTCAACACGCATACCTCTGCAGTTTAGCCCTGCTGAAGTACAGTATCCACTGCACTGTACTCCAAAGGAGAAGATTGGATATTTTACCTGGACATACATAAATCTTTAAATGTCCTGGGACCCCACCTCCTCCTGGAACCCTCCCTTCTCCCACCCCCCTCAGTGCTGCTGTGTGTTTTGTTTTTTTTTTTTAATTTGTTTGTGTCTCTCCTTCGGTGGTTGTTTTTTAATAAAATAATTGTTCTGGTTTGTAAGCAATCTTTATTCTATTAAGTGAAAGCAAACCGAGCCCTGAAAAGCAAGAGGCAGTTTTCTTAAACCTTCATAGTGCATCATCTGCACTAATCACAATCACCTCCTAGCATTACAAGCACTGCACTCCTGAGCATAGCAACAAATATTAGTGGATTTCAGCTTCAAATTGCTGCCTCAAGTCACCCCGATCCTTGTGGTCCCATGATGTGCCCCTCTAATAGCCCTGGTCTCCTGCTGTTCAAATTCAGCCTCTCGGTGTTGAGCCTCAGTAGTCCAGCCCTGAGTGAAGCTTTCACTCTTCCCTTCACAAATATTATGGAGCATACAGCATGCGACTATAAGCATAGGAATATTGTCGTTGGCCACTTCCAGTCTCCCATAGAGCCATCACCAGCAGGCCTGTAAACAGCCAAAAGCACACTCAACAGTCCTTCTGCACTTGCTCAGCCTGTTGTTGGAACTGCTTCTTGCTGCTGTCAGGGTGCCCCATGTATGGCTTCATAAGCCACGGCATTAAGGAGTAGGCGGGGTCTCTCAGGATCACAATAGGCATTTCAACTTCCCCTATGGTGATCTTCTGGTTCAGGAAGAAAGTCCCTGCTTGCGGCTTCCTGAACAGGTCAATGTTCCAAAAGATGTGGGCATCATACATCTTTCTGGCCAGCCTGCGTTAATGTCTGTGAAATGCCCACAGTGATCCACAAGCATCTGGAGAACCATTGAGAAACACCTCTTCCGCTGGCTAGGTGGTCTGGTGCCAGAACTGCGTGCCATCTATCGCCCCTCTGCAGTTAGGGAAGCCTATTTGTGCAAAGCCATCCACAATATCACGCACATTGCCCAGAGTCATGGTCTTTCGGAGCAGGATGTGATTAATGGCCCTGCACACTTCCATCAACACAAGTCCAATGGTCGACTTTCCCACTCCAAACTGGTTAGCGACTGATCGGTAGCAGTCTGGAGTAGGCAGCTTCCACAGTGCAATCACCACGCGCTTCTTCAATGGCAGGGCAGCCAGGGCCGGCGCTTCCATTTAGGCGACCTAGGCGGTCGCCTAGGGCACCAGGATTAGGGAGGGCGGCAGACTGCTCCGGTGGACCTCCCACAGGCGTTCCTGCGGACGGTCTGCTGGTCCCGTGGCTCCGGTGGAGCATCTGCAGGCATGCCTGCGGCAGGTCCACCGGAGCTGCGGGACCAGCAGACCGTCTGCAGTAACGCCTGCGGGAGGTCCACCGGAGCTGCGGGACCGGCGAGCTGGCCCTGCGCCTAGGGCGCCAAAAACCCTGGCACCGCTCCTGAGGCAGCTCTCATTCTCATGTCCTTGTGCTGCAGGGTTGGGGTGATCTCATCACACAGTCCCGTGAACGTGGCTTTCCTCATCTGAAAGTTCTACAGCTACTGCTCATCATCCCAGATGTGCATGACGAAGTGATCCCACCACTCAGTGCTTGTTTCCCGAGCCCAAAAGCAGCGTTCCTCGGTGGTCAGCACCTCTGTGAATGCCACAAATAATCTTGTTGTAGCTGCTATGCGTAGTGAGATCAATGTCAAACTACTCTTGCCTTTGTAGTTTACAGAATAACTCCACAGCCCTTCATGACGTGTTGGTCAAAGCGACCAGCATACTGGTCAGCAGTTTGGGATCCATTGCTGCAGCCTGAAAGAGGCAGGGTATGCAGTACACAAACCATTGAAAGATGGCGCTAAATGCGAATGGAAGTACAGGGATTTCTGGGATGCAAAGCACTGCATCATGGGGCATTGGGACAGGACCCAGGATGCCCCACAACTCCCTCAACCTTGCCACAACTCTTAGCGGCAGAAGAGGAAGTGCTACTCTGTGGGATAGCTGCCCAGAGTGCACCACTCTGAATACCGCTGCAAGTGCCACAAGTATGAACACGGTATTGCGCAGGCAGCTGACAGTGTGAACACACAACAAAGATTTCCCTTCAGTGCTCTCTGAGCGGCGTTGTAACTGCTGGTGCTGTAACTCTGCTAGTGTAGACAGACCCTTGGAGTCTGAGCCAAATGCTATTAAAGGAGAACCTTAATGAGTAAAAAGGGTTTTAAGAACTGCTATATGAGATCAAACCAGTGGCCCATCTAGTATTATTCTGTCTCTGGCAGGGACCAGTATCAGATATGCTAGAGAGTGGTTCCAGATGCCAGCTGTGTAGTAGCCTATTCATAAGGAAAGATTCTTCCTAACCTCAGACAGTTGGTAATGGACTTCTGGCTTAGAGCATGATGACTTCCACTGGATATAAACGTGTAAGGGGTCTAACAGCAGATATTCTCATATATCCATATAAATGCCCAGTCACTTCTTAAATCCTACTAATCTCTTGGCTTCAGTATTCAAGGGCCTGATCTAGTTTATTTGCCTGAGACACACGCTTTCATAAAACAACTTCCTCTTACTTACACTTTTTCAAGTAGCATTTGCATTATTCTTTAGTGGAGGTAATACTAGAATGTTTAGGAGTTTTGGCCAGAGCCATAATGTGTTTTGGCCCTAGAAAGGTGTGTTCCTTGTGTGAGCTCCTGTCTCTGTATTGAAATTCAAAATAAGCTAAACTTGGGATTGCAGAGTGGAGAAATTCTGTAGTTGACCTTGACTTTTTTTCATGTGAGCAAAATGGGCAGATGAAAAGTGGTCTTCCTGTGAATCTGGCATGTGTTTAGAGGTCTTTAGCAGCTCTAGCTGTGTGTGTACATATCTGCAGCTGCTGTCCTTCTGGTCTGTTTGACGCAAACATAATATTAATGTACATTTTAATTTGGAAGAACTCTTAGGACATTGTGGGGACAGTGAAGACCTTATAGCGTCAGCCTCTTCCGTTCAATGGGGAACAGTCTCAAGTTAGGTTTTTTGGAAAGTCAGTGTCTGAATATTATGCTGCAGATTGCTTTGTAAAAGCAACAGAAGCCCATAGTGTTTTTGGTAGCAGAGAAATAGCTTAAAGCATTTGTCTTTATAATTGTAAGAAATGTACTAGTTGGGTAACACACACATTTAAGGAAAAAGACTATACTTCTAAATCTGACTTCATGTGCTTTAGAGATACAAGGTGGGTGAGGTAATAATTTTTTATTGGACCAACTTCTGTTGGTGAGAGAGAGAGAAGCTTTTGAGCTACACAGAGCTCTCCTTCAGGTCTGGGAAAGGTACTTGAGTGTCACAGCTAAATGCGAGGGGGAACAGATTGTTTAGCGTAAGTAGTTAACACATATTGTAAGGGACCATTTCAAGGTAGAATGGCCCATTAACACTTCTGCAGTCATAGGACAAAATGACGGGGGTAGTGGGTTACAGATTGTTATAATAAGCCGTAAATCCAGTGTCTCTGTTCAATCCATGATTTTTTAGTGTCTAGCAGAGTTACTAATTTAAGCTCCCAGGCTCGTCTTCTGAAAGTGTTGTGCAGGTTTCCTTTGAGGATGAGGACTGAGAGGTCAGACATAGTGATCGCTTTATGAAAAGAGTTCACCCACGGGTGATAGGGTGTTTTTGTGTTTAATCATTTTCCAGGTGCTCTGTCAGTTAAGTTTTATGTGATGTCGTTTATGGAGTTGAATAGAACAGAGGGACCTGCTACTTTCCTCCTCATATATCTTAATTAGCAGAACTCAGCTTTGGAGAATATTGAGACATATAGTTGAATAACATTAGCAAATAAACTACAAGTGGTTCAAATTCAGGAGCATGGATCTAAAGGCCTGGGAGCCTGCTGCCAAGCATAGAGGATTCCCCAGGGCATCTTCTCCCGAAAGTACTTACTAACAATTGTTGTTGGGCCTCGTATTATTGGTTCCTCAAGTCCCCTTTCTTTTCCTGGCATTGGAGCACCCTTCAGTTAGTTTTTATTCATTTCCAATTCTGGTAATTATTGTATATGATCCTGGTTTTTAATGTTATGCAGGGCCCCAAGCACCTTGCCCAGCAGGTGCTTCAGAAATAAAATTATTATTGTTCTTGGCAGAGGCAGAACTCTGTGTGGTGCTTCCACAGCAGCTGCTTGCATTATGCCTGACCCAATTAATCCTCCTTTTATGGTAAGTAAGTGGATTCTTCAATTCAAAAACCAGAAAGACAATTTAGAATTCTCCAGTAAGTTACAAACCATGATCTGGGCTGGAACCTCTGAGTGATGTCCATCTAAAACAATTTGTTCTTAAAGTCTGTAAATCGATATTCTGAAGAATGGGTAGCTGGGGCCGATTCAGAGTGCTTGATTCTCCACCACCTTCCATCATGTGTGACCACCTAAATCTGTTCAAAGTGGGTGTAAAATGCTGCCAGTCCAGCATGGTTGCATTTTTACATCCACTGTGCACAGATGTAAATGATTACCCAAAGGTGCAAGGCAGAGATGACTCACCCTGGAGAACAGCTTTCTGGTGTAATGTAGGAAGGAGGAACAGGTGGCAGCAGTGCCAGGGTTGAGGCAGATGCATGTCTCTCCCCCTCGCCCATTTGTGGCCACTTCGGAGATTCTATGTGAGGGGTGGTGGTGGCAGGGCCGGTGCAACCATTTAGGCGAACTAGGCGGTTGCCTAGGGTGCCGAGATTTGGGGGCGCCAAAAAGCACCCCCAAATTTTTTTTAAATGGTTGAGCAGCTGCTGCTGCTAGGGAGCCTGCAGCCCAGGGTGTCCACTGGGTCAGGGCGCCACCGCGGCAGCTGGCAGCCCAGGGTGTCCTCTGGGTCAAGGCGCCGCCGAAGGGGGCGGCAGGCAGCTCCCGTGGAGCTGCTGCAGTGGTGCCTGCGGGCGGTCCGCTGGTCCGTGGCTCGGATGGAGCTGCCGCAGTCATCGCTGCGGACGGTTGGCTGCTCGCGCGGCTCCAGTGGACCGCCCGCAGGCACCACTGCGGCAGCTCCACCGGAGCCGCGGGACCAGCAAACTGGGGCCGCAAAATTGCCGTCTGCCTAAGGCGCTCAAAACCTTAGCGCCGGTCCTGGGTGGTGGTGGGATTAACAGAAGGTTGTGGCCTTCTTCTTACTGTAGGAGCACAAGTGGACTAGGAGCAGCTCTGGGGAAAGATTACACAAAGAAAAACTGTTTTTATCTAAGCTGGGCTGTGATGTGCAATGCATTTACCAGTTTGTTCCATGGCTGCTTAGTTTGAGAGAAAATACAGGGAGATTATATAGTGATTCTAGGCAGTGCAGGGATGCATTATACAGTTTTGGGAGCTGGAGAGTCAGAAAACTGTAAGGTTGGTCTGTGTCCTGGAGTTTACGTGAAGGATCATTCTTGTATTCATTGCAACAGAATACTGTCTGTTCTCTGTCATGGGAGATGCTATCTGATGGGCCTAGAAACTCAGGAGGTTGTTTGTTTGTTTGTTTTTCTGGAGCCTTTGCTACCTCCACTTGGATGGGGAAGGGTAGTGATGTGAGAGAGGTTTTTTAGGACTAGTCCCTGAGGGGGCCCATGAGCTCAGCCAGGCACCTGTCAGTTGAATTGGATTAGTGGATTAATGACACTGTTAGGATCTAAGTCTGTCTAGGATTACATAGAAACTGTACAGGGACATCAGGATAAACTGGAATACTCTTGGATTTGAGGGACATGTCCTATTGGAACTGTAAGTAAATGAGACTGAGCATCTGCCTTCAGTCACTTGCAAAAGTATGCAGATTGATACTGAAAAGTGTGTATGCAAGAGGGGGCGTCGAGAATAAGCAAATTGCAGTTCAAAAAGATATTCTTGGGATGTTTGAAAGAAAGCTGGGTAAACAAATGTACTTCAGCGCATATTACATACGTCAGTGGTGGAAAAGGGAGCTGATGGTCATGTCACAGCATAGGCCAGAAGAGCTGAGCTAGCTTTGAACCAATATCTTTGAGCTCGTATTCTAAGTGGATTGTGGAAAGCAGAATAAGAGGATCTAGTTTCCTGTTGCCTTCCACTATGTACAGTCATTTACTCCAGTGTAATCCAAGTGCAACATGGATGTTAAATGCGAATATTCTGATCTGGTGGCATTTTACGGTTGGTTTGTGAAAGAGCTTTAAGGACTTTTCGTTGCTCGAAGTGCAGAAACTGTGGGAGATCTTCATGAGGAGAAAGGGGATGAATTGGAGCCGGGGTTTTGGGTCAGAACCCTCTCTAATTCTAATGGCTAAAATGAAAATGCTTCCTAACATTGTAAGATTGTAGATCTGTACCTGGACTCCACAGTTCAGCATCACTTCTAATCGTAGAGGGGAAAAATGTTGGAACAGGTTTATAATCTGGTAGCCACAAACTAACCTGCTTCTTTTGATGGGGAGTCTCTCTTGTGGAGAGGAGGAAAGGAGGGGCAGATGGCATGGTCCAGGGGACAGGACACCACACTGGGAGTCTGGAGATCTGTTCCCCTCTCTGCCATTAACTTGCTTTGTGACCTTGCTCAAGACACTTCATCTCTCTGCCTCAGTTTACACCACTCTGAAATGAAGCTATGGATAAGTGCTACCCATTTGCAAATATTGTTCTAGAGCACGGATTCTCAAACAGGGGGTTGTAAGGATATTAGCTGAGGGGTCAGCCTCCATCCCCAAGCCATGCTTTGCTTCCAGCATTTATAATGGTGTTAAACATAAAAAAAGTGTGTTTTATTTATTAGGGAGGTTGCACTCAGAGGCTTGCTATGTGAAAGGGCTCACCAGTACAGAAGTTTGAGAACCACTGTTCTAGAGACACCTATATTACCCTCTTGGAAAAACCTTATAGGGCTGAATGGAAATGAAACTAATAGTTCTATAGGAATTCTTGGTGTGGGTGAGAGTCCAATAAAAGTCTATAGCAGAGAGAACTTTTTCTATAGACTACTTTAAAAACTCCCCAGAAGAGTTATTCACAAGGTGACAGGTGCTGAAGGAATATCAACTGTTTTCTTCCCTGCAGCAATTTCTTCTATTTTGTCTCCCATCTATTTGATTGACAGCTAATATGCCTTGCACTGATCCTGGAATTCTGAATCAACAAAAATGACAGGACAAAAGAATATGTGGAGTTCTTAACAGAAGTCATATGTATTAGATGGAAAAGCCATATTGCTTGCCATAGGTGGTCTCAGGAGTGCCGCCAGCTTCTTTGGCGCCCTAGGCGGCGGAACATCCCGCCCCCAAAATGCCGCCCCCAACAGAGGTGGCAGAAGGTCCCGCCCCTGAAATACTGATGACAACTGGGGCGGCTGAAGATCCGGCCGCCGTGGTCGCTGCCCCCCAAATGTTAGTGCCCTAGGCGACCGCCGGCCCTGGGTGGTCTGTGTGTATTTTCCTCTTCTGTTTAAACAGATCAGTTTCCACAGGTTGCTTCACAGTTATGAAGCAATTCAGTTAATTAACATTTTCAGTCAGAATGATCCTTTAGGACAAAGATACATTTATAACTGTAATGCATTTGGGAATATGAGCATTTTCCTGCCTCATACAGAGTTTGGTGTTCCAGGGAATGCAGTGTAACTGGAAAAAATGATGCTCTCAGATTTTCCATGTACAAAGACATCCAGAACCTCAACACCTCAAAGCAAAACTCAGCCAAACTGTTCAGTTTGACCTGGCTTCGGGTGTCAGCCAGTGTGGGGGGCCAAGGTGGTCTTTAGTACTCTGGAAGTCATTCAGGGAAACTGAGCAAATTTAACAAAAGTATTGGGCGTGAAATGAGCTGAATTGCGCAGCTCTAATTGAAAATGGATGACCTGTTTCTGGGAGTTTGTTATGATAATGACCTTTTGAAAGCTTGTTCAAACTGTTTTCATTGCACTCAGACAGGAATGTTGTGTTTTTTGCCCAATCCCTTAAAACCTTTTGTTTTAGCTACTGGCAGCTTAAAATTTTTGGGGGTGATATTTGGGGGTGAGGGTGAAATCAGGGATGGACCTGAGCCAAAACCTTAACTCTGAACATCCTGAACTTCAGGAAGTGGGGTTTGGAATCCAGTTTACTTCTACAAATGGCTCCTATCTCTATTAGGATCTGAATAAAACCCCAGAGTTGAGTATCCTGTAAGTGTGTGCCTGTGTGTGTGTCCAAAATCCTGCAGAGGAACATTGCTGATCTCCCAGAAGGGTTCTGAATCCTGCTTTAAACTCGGGGGTTCAGGCTGGCCCCTAATAAAAATGGCCCAGCCGCTCAACTGTGTTCAGTCAAATGTCAACTTTCTTCAAGCAGATCAGATTATAGGTCCAGCAGGTACTGTAAATAACACTGACTCATTGGTTAGGCTGCCCAGTCCATTTTAGGGCATTTCTAAAGCCTGATCTACACGCTTTTTTTGGTTAGGGGTGTGATTATTTTTTTTTTAAAATAATGAAATAGTGCACAGGTGTAACTGATTGAAACTTAGCATACAATCTTGTTGATGATCGACAAGCAGGAGTACAATCCTGCTCACTCTCTCACATAGTCTGACTCTGTAGGGCTATATGGAGTAAAAAACCAGTAATTTTTTTTTAGGAGCCAGCAGATGAGCCTCAGTGTACTTGGAATCTTCTGTTGAGGTAAGAAGGTGCCATTTCTACAGAGTCACTCTTTTCAGAATAGAATCGCCTTTGAAAGATATAATTCCAAAAAGGAAGTGTGTGTATATTGGATGGGGAGGGGGGAAGAATATGGAGCAGAACCTAATGCAAAATGGAATAGACATCTGAATGATAATGTACAAGTCTTTCACGTGATTCTCCAAAATCCTGTCCTCTGCTGGTTGGCATGTCATTACTGGCCTTGATTAAGTGTGATTGTGTTTCCTTCTGGTGATTGCATCTTACGTGGGAGATTAGACCTGGGAAGGAAGAGGAAGAGAGACAGAAAATGAGAGGTAAGGTGGAGGGCCTGACTTTTTCTACTACTTGTATAGTCACACTTGTGCAAAATGGATGTACAGTTCTACTAGTGCAAAATGGTCATTACACCTACATTGCACAGGTATAAATGACTATTCAAGAAGTGAGGCAGTGTGGAATTCTATCCAGGAGAATACAGGGCAAGAATGGATTTGTGATGCCTTTGTTCTGTGCAACCAAAAGCATAGACTTGCCTTTCCTCTAAGTCGATGTTTGTGATTGTTTGGAAACCCTCTCACATCTCTGGATATTCAGTCTTATCAAGCTAATGTTTAAGATCATAAGCATGCAAAGATGCGTCTGCATCTGCCGGCTACTGACAAAAAATGGTCTGAGAGAACAGATGAACTTTTCTTCCCTTCTTTGTCTCTGCCATGTTTCCTTCCAGATGGTCTCATCTGGGAAGCTCCTGGGGCTGAAAACTTATGTTGAGGAAGAACCGTATGCATATGAAAGAAACTCCAGATAATAGGCATAAACTACTCAGGCTCATCTTCATATGCAGCATTACTGTGTGCTACTGTCACACAAGCTTTTGTACTTAGGGCTTTCTGTACCTAATTTCCATATTAAAACTTTATCTGCATTTTTCTTGAGGGGCGGGGCAACAAGTGAAATCCAGGGTCAGATATGCTTTCTGCAATTTTTTTTTTTTTAACAGAGATAGTATGGTGGTGGTGGTGGTGGTGTGTGTTTGTGTGTTAAACAAGATTAGGGCTTGATTCAACTCCTATCCAAGTCAAAGGAAAGAATCCTAACAGGATCTGGATCATAGCTTTCATACCGAAACTTGGTGCTAGCTAGTGGGGAGCTAGCTGCATTGGGGAGCAGGAGAGGAAGGATGGTCCCCTGATTAGGGCAGTAGTCTTTGGACTTGGGAGACCTGCATTCCATTCCCTGCTCCACATCACTGTCCGTATTTGACTATGGCCAAGTCTCTCTGTACCTCAGTTGTCTATCTGTAAAATGAGGATAATCGCACTGAAGACGTAATGAGGATAAGTACATTAAGAAAAAAAGAGTGGTGCTTGTTACCATAGTGCTCATATACTAGGTTTATTGGGGCCATAGAATATTCTAAAATAGGGGAGGGAACAAAATTTGATTACCTGGTACTTGACAGTAATGCCCACAAAATCTATGAAGAGGCCACTCTGCAGATCTTCCAACCACAGATCCATTCTGGGTTTTGGCAGAGGGTTTGTATGTTTGTGAGTATGTGCCTGTTGATTCTGCAGTGATACCTAAAAATCCACAAAATGCTGGATTTTATCAGGAGCTGGTTAGGAGGTGAGAATATGGATGCAAGATGACGCTATTCTTGTATCTTACATTGTGTGTGCACGTCCATCTGGAAGGCATTTTCAAAGGGGGTCAGAATCTGGCCCTTAATTTTAAGTATTGTGGATCAAAGAGGCTAAATTCTGCTACACAGCTGATCTGGAGCATTCAAAGATCTAGGTCTGTGTGGACTGTAAGAAATAGAAGTGTCAGATATCAGAGCAATGGGCTACTCTGCAGATTTCTCAGAAGCCAAGTTGCTAGACTGACTCCTGGAAGTGAACACACAGGGTTAAACATCCCCACTCTTGGCCAGTACAGAAAAAAGTTCTGTTTGAAGCAGTGAGGGCATTGAAAGCAGTGAGACTTTCTTGTTAAACTCTAAACTAGAAGCACTAGAGGTGATATGAGGCTGTCACAGGCACTAAGCTTTCAGAGGTTGCCTTTTAATTCAGTTCAGGAGCTAGGTACCATTGAAGATACTAAAACATAGTATTACATAGATCCTGAAGCACTGAGAGGCAACATGGTCCAGTGGATAGGGTGTCAGTCTGGGATTCAAAAAACCTGTCTTCTGTTCCTGGCTCTGCCACCAACATGGTGTGTGACCTTGGGAGAAGTAACCTCCCCCCTTAGTTTTGCCTTTTTAGATTGCAAGCTCTTTGGGGCAGGGACTATCTCTTACTAGGTGTTTTGTTCAGTATCTAGCCCAGTGGGGCCCCAATCTCAGTTGGGGCGTCTAGGTGTTTGTAATACAAAGAATAATAGTTTTTGGTGTATATATCTCATATCTTTCTGTGACAATGACCAACTATTGGATTATGTCCCCCGATCTCTGAATAAATAAAATATCACTGTATATTTCTCATTCAGCCTATTTCTTCAAATGTAAATTACTTATGGAAAAATAACCCTGCCTTCATATGAGTTCTTTAATCCAATGTTTATGTAGAAAATGCAATTTACCAACCTTTCTTGCAAGATAGTGTGTCTTAAGTAGACTGCTGTGATATCAGATCTGAAGCTTGGGTAGCGACACTTGCACCATGGCAATTTTAGAGTTTTCTAATTTCTGAGTTGTGTGTTCTATTTTTCTTAATAATTTTAATCCAGTAGAAGTTATATCTGTGGGGTAGCATCAAGGGTGATTCGAGGTATTGATGAGGTGCCATACTCAGTTTTCAGCTCTGGATTCACCCTCTCTTCTTCACCCAGTGTTTCTGTTTTAACAGGAATCGTTCTAGGTTTTGATGAAGGTTTTTCCAAAACTTGGTTCTCATCATAAGGTGGTGGTTGCAGTGCGGTAGCCCCTGCCCACGGGCGATTGGATGTTCCACATGTCCCCAGTGCAGCATCCATTCCCATTACTCCATGTTCCATCTTTTAATTTGGCTAGGGCCTCCTGTTTCCATTTCTGTCCCCATCCTCCAGGCACTGTAAAAGCACTTGAAGTCTGTTGTTGGGTAGCAGGGGACAGCACCTCTTTCTTTTGCAGGTTTTCCACAGCTGTTTCCAATTTTTTATTCTTCTGCTTTATCTGTTTGAGCATCTGATGTGTCTGGCTGCCTGCTGCCCATGCTAAAAGAAGTTGAGCTTTCCAGTGCTCGACAGCCTGGATGCTTCTTCCAAAGCCTGGGTTACCTCTTCTGCTTCCCTGTTTTTTCCCTTGACTTGCTTGGCCAGTATTGTGGCATGTTGTTTAAGCCATTTTACTGCCATGGCCATTAATTACAATATTCTACATTTTTTTTACTTTTGTTATTGTTTTTCAAAACTTTAGTTTTTGCCATTACTTTACATATTCCAGTCCATGTTTCCCCACGTTCTTTTTAAAATTCATATGGGCTCCTCTTGCTGGCAATCCAGCAGGTCCAAATTTCATCAAACTCTGTGGGGATTTGCAGGGAGGGGATAAGGGAGTTCCCTAGCTCGTGGTTTTCTGTCATGTTAGATCATGATTCCTACAGAGGACAGCTTGCTTACTTACCAGATCAGAGGTCGTGGGTCACAAATGTTTGGGTGTGCGTGTGTTCTCCCTGTGTGCTGTCCCAGCTCTGCACAGACAGTTGACACAGCAGACCTTGAGTGAACTGGCCAGTGACCACAAGATCTGTTAAAGTATGAAGGCATCAGGCCAGGTTTATTGTCAACGAAGCATAGTACTAGTATTCCGCAGACTTTATTGGACAACTAATACAACAGTGGACCAGCTCAGCGAATGGTGGGACTTTTTATTCATTCCTAGGCTAGACAAAGATACTTCCTCTGAGATACATTCTTATACCCTGATACAAACAAGTTACATACTGTCCCTCTGACAAAGTTAGTTACTGCTCCCTGACATGGCTAGTTATTACCCATCACCTTGTTCATGTTGGTTCAATCAAAACATCTCTATTATGTACTGTCATCCAGACCTTATCTTTTAGGAGGGGTCAGTGTGTTTCTCTTATGCTTGGGGAATGTTTTTGTACCATCCTTGATATCGGGATGTTCTGGAACCATTTGATATCAGGATGTGTTTGTGTGTGCTCTGTGCATAGCACTTCTTAGGAATGTGTATTTTTGCAATATCAGCCCTGTTCTTGCCAGAATCTGTGAGCAGATCCTGCCTCTTACTCACAGTTTGTCTTTGCTTTATATCAGTAAAGCTTTGACCACTACTTCAGCCCAGGCCTCAGGCTTCATACAGGTCTTTGATACAAGGGCTCATGTCTCAGGCTCTCATCCTGCTACAACCTGATTCTGTTGCTTAAAACAGCTCTTTCCTCCTAAGCGCCAATCTCTGATTCCAAGCCTACCATCAAGAGTCCTCCTAATAATAAAACTAAACAGTAGGTTCTGATGATGTGGTCTGTGTTGTCTGTAGAAAGAATTGAGATATAGCAATAAAGCTTAGTAGTTCAGTAGTTTATTTTTAGAAAAGAGGAACTGATCATATGCTACGCACTTGATGAAGGGGAAAGGAAGAATGGAAGTCTTCTTTAGAGAGCTACCTTTAGTCCTCCAACCAAACTGTGCAACTAACAACTCATCTTGTTGCCTTTACTAGCCTACGGTTAGAGCTCTCTCTGACCAGTTCTCTGTTTTGCTACGTACTCTCTTCCTTCAAGTCCCTTCTTAAAAATAGACCACTTCCATGCAGTCTGCAAACCTGTGTATGCACATACACACAATAATCTTTGAACCTCCATGATGAGTGTATATTACCAATAGATGCGACTGCTGTCCACACTTCTCCTTGAGCCTGTAGTCATCATTTGACATGTCTTGTCTGCCTTAACTTAGACAAGCACTAACAGTGAGCATGTCTCCCTCCAGAGGCTGGCCCGAGAGACTACAAAAGTCTACGCCATTACAACTAACAGCATTATACCTTTAGCTCAAATGAGGTTGAATTTCCTGTGCTCCTCGGTGGTGACAGTGGTATCTATGTAGCCATTGTTTGCTATATTATATAAATAATAGTTTAATGGGCTTGCATGGAATAAATTGATATTTCATGTTTGTGTAAGGTTTTTAATCCCATGCCTTAGAAAGACTTTTGTCTTTAATTTTCAGCTTTTAAAATCCAATAGTTCTAAAATGTAACTGTGAAACTCAATGTTAGTGAAGTGAAGGGCTGGCAGAGTCTTTCTGCTGTAAAGAGTTTAAAGAATGCAAGATATAAACAGGGCTGCTCTGGGATTATTCATGATTTCATTTTGATGAGTCAGTCTTTTTTCCTCTGCTGTCTGAAATAGATCTTTTTTCCTCTGCTGTCTGAAATAGTTAGATCTTGCCTAGTTTCAGGGTTAAACAGGGGGTTAGACTTTCACTAATCTGTGAAAGTCTCTTTGGCATTTGATAACTGTGCGATTTTGAGCAGAAATGCCTTCGCTTCATTTAAATCAGAACCTGTTTTGTCATTTCAACAGTGCGCTCACATCGCCTCTTATGCTTCTGTTCCAAAATGAGTCATATTTCAATCCCCAGAAGATCCACTGTCAAGTTTCCCCTTGGCTATTTTTTTAAAGTTAATCATTGTGCCAAGGACCTTTTCTGATAGCTAGAAATTCAGTGTTGAATATTACATATTGTTGCCTAGACACTGCATTGATGACTTAACTGGCTGTGACCTGGTTTGCAAAAGAAGGGCTGATCCTGAAATGTGTGGAGCACCTGCTACTCCAGATGAAGGTGCACCTGAGCATCAATCCCAATCCTGTATTCATTGAAATCAGTGATTGCAATGAGTGAACGAACACCCTCTAAGGGGATACTCCATTCAAATGCATTTCAAAACATCAGCTGCCTGTCACTTGACTCCTCACGGGAGGAGGGTTGGAGCAAGAGAGTGAATGTAGCTGCTGGCTCCTTGTTCAGAAGGGTAGATCAGACTGTCCCCTGGCTATGTCCTCTCCTTCCTACGTTGCTTCTCATGGAACAAGCTGGTGATGGTCATATTTATTCTTCTGTGGCTGCTTTGGGCTTGCGCATAAGAGATGAATATCTGCATGCCAGTAATATGTGTGATATATTCCTTTATGAATGAAAGATTCATTTCATCCCTAGGGTATCCTAATGAGAACTTCTGTTAAGGATCTTGATTAACATGCACTAACAGTTCTAATATCTGTGCTAAAGCTCCGTGAGTTGAATTTTCAGAAATTCAGAGGGACTTGTGTTCTAAACTCAGGTGCTTTTGAAAATCTCACTGCAGATTCCTGCTTGCCAAGGGCAAGTGGGTTTTTCAAACCCTGCTCCAGGAGAATCATGCATCGAAGTTGAATTCTTTTGTTCTGTATACTGTCAACAGAGTGCAGTCCTATATTTCCAGCCTATATAATTTTTATTGTCAATTATGGAAAGCACTGTGTGAGCGCATCTCCTCTGGAACATACTGCATCATCTCTGCTTTGCTAAATGGTGGCAGCTTTCTGCAAACAGCTACTACAGGAAACTTAAAGATGCAGTACATAGAAAGAAATAAGTTAAATGGCTAGTCATGGTTGGAGCTAGGCAAAAGTTTTTGGATGAATAGTTTGTTCACCAAAAACTTCAGTTTTTGGTTGATTGAACTTGGGAATAGTTGATTGAACTTGGGAATAGTTCTGTGTCAAACTGATCAAATAGTTTCTTCCAGGGGGGAAAAAATGACACCCCCCCAAAAAAAGTTGGAATGAAACATTTTGACCTTTCATTTCAAAATGACATTTGTTTTAAAATTTAGCGAGATTTATTTAAAAATATGAGGCCAAAAATACCTAAAAACGGAGGGGAGGGGAGAGGAGAGGAGGAGGAATTGTTTTGGGTCAAACAATGTCTAGTTCAGCCACCAAACTAAAAACTAAATTATTCAATCAGCTCTAGTGATGGTTAGTCCTGGAATAAATCAGAACCAGCTGATGTGACATGAAATGCAACAGTCCTTTTTCTACACAGAATGCAAGTCATGTTTGAACATCTTGTTTGTCACCTGTTCTAACGCAGTATTTTCCAATGTGGGGAAGCAGGTTTTACATCAGTTGAACTTTACCTCACCTTCAGCCCCCCTTCCTGAAGACCTACAAAACTAGACTGGTTAAAGAAACAAATTTATTTTCTGGGGAACAGTCCTCCCAGAAGGATAGATACAGGGTATAGATGTCCTAGTGGACAATTTCCATCTCCAGTGCTGTTCTTTGATCCTCTTTTTAATAGCTGACAGTTGGGAAGGGAGGAATCTAAGAACCTTTAAAGAGACGCTGGGGATTGTTGAATAGTAATTGATGACATACTGCAGTTCTACTTATGCCGGACACAGACACTGCTGCTTGACTGTTGAATAGGTTTGCTGCATGATATTCTACTGGCTTGTTTCATGATACACCTTTAACAAAATCAGAAATAGCAACTCCCACGAATTTGGAAACTCCAGAATATTTTTTCAGCTGTCGAACTGAATAGCTGCAAAATAAACACCCAGGAACTGCATATCCGAAGCTGTTAGCATGCCATCTTTCTTGTGCCAATGATAAAGGGATGCTGTCAGCTAGTTTTAGGCTCAGTTTCATGTTTGGGGGGTGGGTGGGATGGGAAGTGTTACGTAACTGAATCAGACAAATCCTCAGATAATTTATTGGGCAAAATTCCCATTGCCAAAAACCTTTAAAATGGTCCACTGTTAACCGACCTGGCAGGAAATTATCTCCAGCTAAGGTGGGAGAGCTCTACTTCTCCACCTCAGTGAAGTATTAACTTCAAAGCCTGCTTGGAACTGTGTCAATGTCAATATGGAATGTTAGTCAACAGCAATTAAGAAACACACCTAGCTGGTGTTAGGCACCAAAGCCCAAACTGTCTGTATTCTCTTCCTCCTCCAAGGCTGGGCTCGTTGCTCATTTGTTCTTCAAAGTGGAACTCTCTCCGCTGTCACATCCTCTGCTGGAAGGGAGAAGATTTTCTCCTCCTCCTCCTCTCGGGTAGCAGTTGTGATAGGTGAACACTCAGCATAGAGAGAGATGGTCCCTGTGTTCAAACAACACTTCCTATTACAGTAGCGGCTAGAGGACCAACCCTGTGCTAGAGGCTGTACAAACACCTAGACAGTCTCTGCCCCCAAGAGCTTGCAGTCTAACTAGACCAGACAGACAAAGGGTAGAGGGGAAATTTGGCTGAGATATCACTGCAGGTCAATGGCAGAACTGGGACTAGAACCTGGAGCCTGGCATTCACCTAAAAATTAGATTGACCTAGCCGCATTGACAGTGGATCTTCTGGGGACTGAAATATGACTCATTTTGGAACGGAAGCATAAGAGGGGATGTGAGCGCACTGTTGAAATGAAAATGTTCTTGCCCAGTGTGATATAATTACATTGCCCAGTGGCAACTAGGCCAACACAGGAGTTCTTCTGATGACCTAGCTACTTACTACATTGATGGGGGAGAGAGGCGGCCAGGAACCTCCGTTCATGTAGGAAGTGTCTACGCTACAGTGCTCTGTCCTGACACAGAAAATTTTGTCTTTGTAGACTGGTTCCTGTGCGGTACTATATGGATACAATACCAACCTGGAAAAGTTGGAGATTGTATTTGAAGAACCATATGCAGTGTTTCTGTTTGCCCAGAACCAGTTACTCTATCCAAAAGCAGTCCTTCTCCAGTGGTAGTTCTGATTGAGGGCCTCATGGTAAGAACACAGTTGTCCTCATTCATCAAACAACCATGTGCTTCTTAGTTAAACAGTGGAGTTTGCATATTGTCACTTTTCCAGTGACTGAAACTGTGTCAATCCAGTGTGATAGATGGGCTTGTAGCTTTTTTATGAGAGCATGCTTTTGAGAGTAAATATAGCCTGCACAGATGTTAAAAACTAAGGATGCTTCTCAGGGGATTTAAACAGGAGGTGAATGTTGCTGGTCACTGTGCCATGACCTTTTTTTATTTCAACTGTTTATATGGAAATTGTTTTTCCCCTCCTCTCTTAACACCATCTGTTATCCCAGAGACTTCGACTATACTAGGGTGTACTTTTGAGGGGGAGGGAAAAACGGCTCCCTGGAGCTTCTAGAGAAGCATAAAGAATCTGGAATCTGATTTCATCCACCACAAAAAAACTTGGTCTTGTTCGATTGATCACTTTTATTTATATAAATTGGTTGTTGCCATTAGGAGATGAAAACCCAAGATATGAATAAATATAATCTCCTCTTGAGGATCTCATTAAATCTTCCTTCAGTGTGCATTATAACATAGTATGTGGTGTTGGCATGATGATGCACATGTAGCAAATGAATAATTTTGCAAATATCTGTCCTTTTGAGGCTTTTTTTTTAGTCGAGTGCCCAAACTTGGATAGCTATTTGATGAATTATGCCTAAACTGTACATACCTATCATTTTATTTAACAAGTGAACAAGAGTTTACATTTTATACTGTGCATTTTTGTTCTATTTATTTTTCAGATAGTTTAGCCAATCAAAGTACTTCTGAGCATGTGTGTTCTAATAACAATAGAAACTTTCATTGTCCCTCTGGGAGTGCGATCGGAGCTAAACAAACCCAGAAAACAAGTAGCTAGCAAGCTGTGTACTCAGCTACGCTGATCTAGCCCTTTGCTTTTCTGGTGAATCCCATCCCTGGTCTTCTCTGTTTAGGCCTCAGTAGAGCAAAACACTTAAGTGCACGCTTAAGTACTGTTGGAATTGGACTCACTCACTCCCAGTGGAAATTAAACATGCCCTAAAGTGTTTTGCTGACTCAGGGCCTCAGATTTTAAGCATCTTGGAGCAGAGGCAGCTCTTCATCCTTGACTGTTGAAAAGGCACCTAGTGCGCGTTTGGCGCTTTGTAAATAATACTCCAGCTTTTGAGTTGGGGCCAACTATCAATCTTAAGGCTGCACCAAGGCCACGTAAGTGTCCCGCCACTTGCTGATCACTGTCTTTGATATCCTGCTCATAAATGCTGCAGCCATTTATGGTTAATGTTGCATTATATTGCAAAATGTTTAAGATATTTATATAATGTCTGTCTTCCTTTATTTTTTTTTTTTTTGTTCTTTTGCCTTCTGTCATCTTCCACGTGTCTAGACTCTCCCTCAATCTCTCTGCTTCCTTATCACCTTAAAAAGCGACAGAATCCTATGACACCTTATAGACTAACAGACGTATTGGAACATAAGCTTTTGTGGATGAATAAAGTGGGTATTCACCCACGAAAGCTTATGTTCCAAAACATCTGTTAGTCTATAAGGTGCCATAGGACTCTGTCGCTTTTTACAGATCCAAACTAACCTAGCTACCCCTCTGATACTTATTGCCTTAAACATTCCTTCATTTTTTCTTCTAACTAGAGATTAGTCTTTATGCAAAAGTTCAACCTTCCCAAAACCAGAGGTGATGGAGCAATTTTTATAGTGGGGGCGGTGAGAGCTATAGAACCAAACTGCTGTATATAATGGAATCCACTTCAAGTCAGGGGGTGCAGCTAGGGTTGCCTCCAGCACCTATGCCCAAAACTCAATGTTGTTGCGAACTTGGGTTTTGAACTTGGTCCTTTCCCTTCCCTAACCCAACATTTAATCCTTCTCTTCTGTCCAGCCCTTCTCTATTGCTTCAGTCCACTTGTAATGTCTAGGCAAGTGGGTTTGTCTGTGTATCATCATACTCTATTACAGTCGTCCCCAAACTTTTTACCTTGCACCCTACCTTTTCCCTGTCTGCACCCCATCCCTGGAGCAGGGCCGTGGCTGTGGGGAAAAGGGGGGAGACAGGCGTCAAGTCCATTAATGGCTATTAGCCAGGATGAGTAAGGAATGGTATGCCTAGGCTCTGTTTGTCAGAGGGTAGTGATGGACGGCAGGAGAGAGATCACTTGATCATTAACTGTTAGGTCAAGGTTAATCTTGAATTAAAGAACATAAGAATGGTCATACTGGGTAATTTATTTATCCATGGTGTTAACCTACAAAGGGATATGAGGTTTGATCCACAATTGATGGAGCATAGCTCCACTGAAATCAGTGAGGGTCTGGCACATGATATCGAATGCTAGTGACAGCTAAAGATGATCATATGTAGTTGAAATCATAACAGTCTGAGGTTTTTGAGTCTGATTCTGGTTTATTACCATGAACTCTATATAGCCGTAGAAAACCTGCACTATCTGCTTAGCAAATAGGAAAAAAGATTAAAAAGTGGGGATGAGATGAACTGGCTGAAATATGGTAAATGTGTAGTAGGGGAAATATAAAGTGGGTGAGATGAGGACAGAAGTTGTTTAATATTTAAGGTCCATGAGATGGCTCTTTTCTATTAATAATTCAGCTAATCAATTGGTAACTGAAAGAAACTAAGAAATAATCTCCCTTCCCTTGTAAAGTTTTTCTATCCCTCATCCCATTTGAAAGAATAGTGTGCATGAAGGTAGAAAGAATCCGTTTTACAAAAGAAAATGCAGTTTTCTTCAGTTCACCATAAAAAGCAGCTTTTTTTTTGGTTAACAACTGAAAGCTACAAGGAAATTAGCAATCCTGACATATTTCTTAGTAGGTAATCCACACTAATTAAATCAGACAAATAATCCTATTATAAAATTCATCTAGTTATATTTTTTAGTACTCATTGCCATTTGGGTTCTTGACATCAGTATGATTGTCTTTTACATTAGATATACCAAGGTTGTAAATTTATCCCATTTACCCCTGCAGCACTCTGGCATTAATGATCTGAACTGGAGTAACACCATGCTTAAATGACATACAGACCATGCCTAGATTAGAAAACTTGTCTGTTTTAAAAACTGTTTAGTTAAAACATTTCTAAACGTGACCAATTTCCCTAGTTTAGACACAGCCTTGCAGATTAAACTAAATTGAAAGGTATATAGATCCCCTTGTTTTATTTCTCTGGCCTGACTGGTCTTTTTAAAGGGTTTAGAAATGTGGGCAGCAAATAGCAAAATTAGAGTGTTTAAAAAGAGGCAGCTAACAAATCTGGAGGAAAGTAATTCAAAACATAGATACTGGGAAGGAGAAGACTGGAAAAGCAGTGGGCCTGTGGACATTATTTAGAGTCAGATCAAGATTAGTTTATAGGCTGAGTTTGGAGATTGGATTAGAGGTTGAAACAAACAGATGATTTTAGTTGGGATGGCTCTAAAATTTAGCAATAGGTTCTGATGAGACTTCATACCAAAATGGTGGCATTTGGGAGCCAACAATCTTGGGCTGAAATCTCCTCATGATTCAGCCTCATTTGAATCAGAGCTAGAAGCAGTTTGGGATCAGACCAGGAACCAAAATCATAGGGGTAGGTTCCGATAGCCAAACCCTACTGCAAGGTTAAGTGGTGTAGGGGTCTGGTGTTGGCCCAGCTTTAAAATACTGAAAGCGGACCTAGCAGCGATACACAGCAAATTTATGGTCTACTGTTGGAAACATGAAAGAGTGGCAGAAAAGGCCAGTACAGTTCTGTTGAGACTGTTTTGAATATTGCATTGAGTTCTGGGCTCCCTAATACCAAAACCATATTGGACACTGGAAGGAGTTCAGGGAAAAGCAACAGAAATGACTAGAGGAGCTGTAAGGATTCTTATATGAAAAGAATTAAAAGAGCCAAATATGCATACCTTGCTTCATGGGAGGACATGATGACCACTGCAAATATCTGAAGTATGAAAATACCAAGATAAAGAAGAATTTGGCATGGAAAAATCTCAGGAGAACATATTGTGGGGAACAATCCTACGCTGGCAGTGAAATGGACTAGCTAACCTAGTTATGTTCCACAGCTGACTGTGCTTGGTCTGTGGATCACCTCCGCTAAGAACTTCCCCCACCCATGGCCTGATACGAGAATTACTTTTAGATTTTTCTGTGGAAAATCTCCAGCAAGAGTGAGTAGCTCCTGCTCGAATCTTGCACATTAAATTACATTTATAAGCTCCTTAGGCTATGGAAGGGCCCTTTCAGAAATGGAGTGTCCCATTTGTATTTGAGAAGGCATTATTGCTAGCTACAGGACATATAACTTTACGTTCTGAACTGGACAGGATGTATTAGACATCCTTGAATCTCTGTTTCTGGTCCTTCCCACCAGAACTGCATTGTGCAAGAATACAGATAACCTTGGGCAGAACGTGCAGGAAGTTCTGTGTCCTGGATCTGTCTGCTGGATGGGCTGTGTGCTAGTGCACATGCCTTTGTCACTCAAAGTAAGAGTAATCGGAGCTTCTCTCCACCTGTTACTACCTAGATAGGTAATTGTATCCTCACAACGGGCAGCTCACCTGGCTTGGTAGGGAGTACTGTTGCAAAACAAAATGCTCTTACTTGTAAATTCTGTTAGAACCAACCCATTTCTGTTATTCAATGGGGAAAACAGTCCTGGTCACCACTTCCCAGACCAAATAGAGATTAGATGCAAGACTTGATGTTGGGACCTAATCCAGTGAGCACACTTTTTCCATAATTTAGTAGTAACAACAACAACAAATATCCAGCCATCCTATGGTGAAGAAACATTATTTTCCTAAAGCATTCAGAATTGTTGGATATATAGACCCTACGTGAAAGGTAAAAACATACTGGCTAGCTGGCTGTCCTTATAATCCAAACAGTACTGTATCAGCCCTATTGTAATTTTGTAATGTGGACATTGTCCACTAGGTATTGGATTGATGCAACCAACTTGTTTTGAGTAGATACTGGTGCAGGGCTTTGTGTAGAAGTCTGCAGTGCCCCTGCCTACATTGTGTTTAGCTGCAGCCAATGCCATCACTGTCATATAATATAATATAATCTATATATTTCTATAATATAAATAACAGAGCTGTTGCCTGTTACATTAATCAGGAGGTATCAGAGGGGGAGCCATTTTAGTCTGGATCTGTAAAAGCAGCAAAGAATCCTGTGGCACCTTGTAGACTAACAGACGTTTTGGAGCCTGAGCTTTCGTGGGTGAATACCCACTTTGTCAGATGCAATGACGAAGTGGGTATTCACCCACGAAAGCTCATGCTCCAAAACGTCTGTTAGTCTACAAGGTGCCACAGGATTCTTTGCTGCTTTTATTAATCAGGAAGGAATACATTAAACAAGAATATTGGAATCAAATGTAACTGTGCATATGAATCATGATAATGCTGTTTTATCATAGATATTTTATTTATAAACATCTTTGTGAAGGGAGTGTGGTATAGTGGTTACTTGTATTGCAGCTAGTGCCCATTGTGTTAGGTGCTGTACAAACACACAACAAAAAGATGATCCATGCCCCAAAGAGGTCACATCATAGGATTAGGCCTCTGTTTCAGGGGGAGGCCAGGTTCTATTTCTGGTTCCATTATTGACTTAGTGTTGTTTAACCACACACGCACTGTGGGATAGTATCTGTAAAATGGGCATAAAACTGTAATAAACATGTATGTGCTTACTGCTACTCTCCATTGGGTGGAATCTGAAGGGCCCAACTATGTTTCATGGGGCTTACTGCTAACAGCTAATGAAGAATCTCCTTTTGCTTAAACAGTATGGGTCTGTGTTTTTTGAAGCAGAAGGTTCCGCTACAACCCTTTTGTGGGGCAACAGGTTTTATTATATTTAGCAACTCAAAAGAGAGATTTTTGGGGGTTTAGGCATCTTAAAGTGCTTTGATATCCTTGGATGCATGACACTGTATACGAAGTGTAAGTTATTGCAGTAGAATCTCACTAGTTACTAGAAGACCCAGTACACAGGAAGGTACTAGTCACATACAAATGTCACAAGTCAATCCTGCAATGTAGTGTGTTTGGGTAGATCCCAGTTTCTATGTATACTTCCATTGACTTTAATAGGGCTCCACCCACCTGCAGAATTGGGGTTTAAGTGAGCAATACTGTACAAGATAATGCATCATCAACTGTACTTAGTTGGCTTACTGTGACAATTGTATTTTAGTTTTTAATTATTTATTGATTTGATTCTTAATGCAGTAGTAAATGTTCTATACAGTACACTTGGTAAAAGTAATGAAGTTTTAGTAATATGAGACTTCACTGTGGCACTCGGGTATTATATCTTAGCTTGTTCCCCACCTCCCAGCAGATATTTTTGTGTATATGTGGATTATAAATTGTGCATATTGGTGCTGTTCCACTAGAATCCGATAGAATATCATAGTAAACATATATAGTTGACGCTGTAGCAGCAAGGAGAGACTCTTAAAAGCTAAATTGAATGGAAACCCTAGCATAGTTTAGAGTCACTTTAGCTTGGTTTATCATCTTCCGTAAAATGCTGTTAGGGTATTAATGCTGTCACAGTTGAAGGAATAATCATTACAAACTCAAAGCATTTAGATGCACAATTTTTAATGTTTTTCTCTATTGACTCTAAATTAGCTTCTCCTTTTTCAGTTGGTGGATCCCTACAGTTGCTGCTCTTCTTACTGTCTTCTAATCCAGTTGCTGTGAAGTTTTGTAGATTTTATGCAAAGCTCAGTTTATATTGGAACGTTCATGATTCTTTTGTCTAGCTCCAAAGTCATGAGACTTAAGAAAACAATATTAAACTAAAGCGATCGATATCATTTATGTCAGTATGACACTCAGTATGGCATTGATTAGAAACATGCATCCTGAACCTACAAATGCGCATTTGTAACTGAGTCCTGGGCTTGCTCCCTTGAACAGTTCCTTGGCCTTCAGTGAGACTACAGCCAGTAGGAAGCACCGTGTTCAGTAGGGTCACTCACTGGCAAAGATGTCACATCCCTCTCTAATGGCTGGCCACTAAAAGACAACAGCCTAATACTCGATGCAACAAACCTCGATGCCAACTCTGCCCACATACCTACACCAGCGACACCATCACAGGACCTAACCAGATCAGCCATACCATCACTGGTTCATTCACCTGCACGTCCACCAATGTAATATACGCCATCATATGCCAGCAATGCCCCTCTGCTATGTACATCGGCCAAACTGGACAGTCACTACGGAAAAGGATAAATGGACACAAATCAGATATCAGGAATGGCAATATACAAAAACCTGTAGGAGAGCACTTCAACCTCCCTGGCCACACTATAGCAGACCTTAAGGTGGCCATCCTGCAGCAAAAAAACTTCAGGACCAGACTTCAAAGAGAAACTGCTGAGCTTCAGTTCATCTGCAAATTTGACACCATCAGCTCTGGACTAAACAAAGACTGTGAATGGCTTGCCAATTACAGAACCAGTTTCTCCTCCCTTGGTTTTCACACCTCTACTGCTAGAACACGGCCCCATCCTCCCTGATTGAACTAACCTCGTTATCTCTAGCTTGCTTGCTAGCATATATATACCTGCCCCTGGAAATTTCCACTACCTGCGTCTGACGAAGTGGGTATTCACCCACGAAAGCTCATGCTCCAAAACGTCTGTTAGTCTATAAGGTGCCACAGGATTCTCTGCTGCTTTTACAGCCTAATACTGTTACCAGCAAGTGGAGTTATACAGTAACTCATCACTTAACGCTGTAGTTATGTTCCTGAAAAATGCAACTTTAAGTGAAACGATGTTGAGCAAATCCATTTTCCCCATAAGAATTACTATAAATGCGGGGGAGATTTAGGTTCCAGGGAAAACTTTTTTTTTGGCCGGACAAAAGGCATTATATACATTTTAAACAAGCAATTTAATACAGGTACTGTACTATAGTTGGGAGGTGTCCCTGCCTTCCCCCACACAGGCACAGCCCACTGGCACTGGAGATGACACAGGCAAGGAGGCTGAAGGTGCTGTAGGCTAGAAGAAGCACATTGCACAGCAGTGGAAGCTTCCCCTACTCTGCAAGCACCGTGGGCAGGGGGCTCAACCCTTTAGCCCACCCACTCCCCCCTTCCCCCAAGGCCCCATCCTTGACCTGCTCCTTGTCCCTCCCACCTCCTCCCCCTTTACTTCCCACATAGTGTCCTCACTCCTCTCCCCTCCCTTCTAAATGCTGCAAGTCAGCTGATTGCCCTGGGCAGGAGGCAAGGGAAGGAGGGGGAACCTGCACGCTGAGTCCTTGTTCCTCCCTGCTACAATCAGCTAGCTTGCTGCGTTCGGGAGGCAGGAGAGGGAGGGGAAGCCTGCACATCGAGTCCTCTCTCCTCCCCCTCCCTCCTGCCCCCAAAACGCCTCAAGTCAGCTGATTGCCACCGGCAGGAGGCAGGGGAGGGAGTGGGGAGGCAGGCTGAGTCCTCGCTCCTCCCTCCTGCCTGGGGCAATCAGCTGGCTCGCAGTGTTTAGAAGGGAGGGGAGGGAGGGGGAGCCTGCGTGCAAAGTCCTCGCTCCTCCTCCCTCCCTTCTGCCCCCCAAACGCTGCAAGCCAGCTGATTGCCGTGGGCAGGAGGCGGGGGAAGAGGGGGAAGGCGCTGATCTGTGGGGTCTGCCGGCGGATGGGAGGCATAGGGAGGCTGCTAGCTGTGGAGAAAGCAGGCAGCCAAACAACGTAAGAGTGGAGCATTGCACAACTTTAAATGAGCATGTTCCCTAATTGATCAGCAGCGTAACAATGAAACAACGTTAACTGGGACAACTTAAAGTGAGGAGTTACTGTATTCATTTTAACTCAAATGACAATGGCTGTACTGTGTGGCTAGAAGTCCCATTTTCAGAACCTGCTTCAGGCCCGTGCAAGGAGTCATTACATGTCCAGAATCAGCCTATAATCTCCCATATGCGCAGCGCTAGATTTAGTGTAGGGTGCTGCTGGGATGTGTAAATTATACCTCCTTGGATCAGCCTTGCCCTGTGTCCCAGAGTATGCTGCTGCTCTCTTCTCTCAAGCTTTTAAATCTACTGTGAATTCCATAGGAGCCCTGCCCGTGGAGTTGCAGAGGGACCGCACTGAATCCAGGCATCCCTCTCAGTGCTGATTAAGCCAGCTCCTAGCCAACACCACCCAATCTTTGGGCACTGCTGTTCTCCTGTGCACCCCTTTCCCAGTGGGCAGAGAGCCACATCTGTTTTCCACTGTCACAACATCCCTTTGCCTTGCAGACTTTCCACCTTAACCTCTTCTTGCCCCACTTTTCCCTCAGGGACTCTGTGCAGGGACTGAGTGTAACCCTTAGTGTATAGATCACATCACATTCTGGCTGCACTTAAAATGCATGTTTATCAGTCTAATATCTTATTAAATAGATCCAAACAGTAGTTCTACAAACAATCGTGGCTAATGTGTTTTTTAGTGTTGAAAACTGCATGCCTCCCTGTGAGATTTATACTTTTGGGGATGGAGTTAAATGGACGAGTGCTCATGAAAGACGCCCGCCATGGAAAGTGAAGTCTGCTGTTATCAGAGCAGGCACATTATTGGCAGCAATATTAACTTGGGTTCCATATCCTCTTACCCACTCCCTCACTGTCTGGTCCACTGTGTATTCTATGATATTGTTAGCCTGTGTTCCATCTTCATGGCAAGATGTTCCTCTGACCCTCGCACAGCTAAAATAATGATTGTCAAATTACAGTTTGTCTAAAAATAATAAAAACTTGAACAGAGGGCTCAGAGTTAATGGTCACTGATTTGAACCTGGTCCAGGTTGGTAGTTACTGAAAGACTTTTAAACTCTTGTGGTTCACTGATCAGTGTGAAATATTGACAGGAGCTAAGTTCTAAGCGAGCAAGGGCCACTCAACATTTAGCATCAGTGTTGGAAGTCTCAACAAGGATGCTAAATACTGAAAAAGAATGGAGACTAATAACCTTTTTGTTGTTGTTGAAAGGTGGTCTCCCCATTTCAAGGCTGAAGCATTTTGGCTCAGACTCTTTATCTTGGTTACGCCACAGGAATTCAAGGCGACTCTGTTGTAGTCAATGGAGTTACTCCAGGTTTACACCATTTTGAGATCAGAGGGAAGATTGAGTCTAATCTGAACTTTGTGGCCCAGGCCCATCCTCTGAACAGATTCCTTTGCAGCAGAAAGCTAATTAATAATGCAGTTGTCTGTGGTGCTGTTGCTGCTTATATGCAATTTGAATTATTGCTAAGTACCCGACAGATGTTCTTTTTATTTATTGTGCGTGTGATTTAATATGTTAATCGCTCCCACCAATACTATCTTCTACATTCTGGGGCAGGAGGAGTGAGACTTAGATGAGGGATGAAGATTTTCTTGAGCGGGAGGCTGGGGGGTGAGAGAGAGATTTTGTGTGTGTGTTTCTGCTTCTGCTGCCAGTTCTGGCTCCCCTCTCTACTTTGACTTTTGCAGCTGAAAGTAGAAACCCTACCCTGCCATTCTGTTAGCTCAAGCAGAATGAAAGCCAAGGGAAAGTTTCAAGTGTGGTAGCAAAAGAGGAGCCTGCGTTGAGGGCAGCAGCAGCAGCAGCAATAAAGGCAGCTTGCTTGGTCTGGCGTAGAACTGGCAGGGTAACAGCATTTCCCCATTCACTGAAATGCTGAGGATTATTTGCTGAGTGAGATCATTTAAATTAGAAACACTTGGCTCCATCTGAGTGTCCTTTTGGGTTATGTCTATAAACAGAACGTATCACTGAGATGAGTTTCTAGAAGAACTATGAATACATTTATTAAAAAAGACCAGAGATTTAAGGGATACTAAGCAAAGACAATAGAAACAGAAAATGTGTGAAAATAAAACTAAAAGTATAACGTGCCTTCTAGTGACTAGACTTAACAGGCTGCAGTCCTTATCTAAGGCAGATTCTCACCTAAAGCCACCCTTCAGTGTCACCAACCCATGTGGCTGTGGATGTGCCATTCATGGATACAAAAGTTGCTTTCCTTTTTGTTCCCTCAGTGATGCATAACCACAATGTCTTTTTCCCCTTCTTCTGCTAGTCCAGTAAACCTTTGAAAAGTATTCTTACTGTTTGTTCCCAAGAGTGTTGGCACCATGTCCCCCTGTCTCATCTTCTTGTTCATTTTCTTTTCTTGTTGCCTGCAGATGCAAATATAATTCCCATTGTCTATGGCGTACCCTGCTTCATTTACAGTCAGTACCAAGGCAGACAATCATTCCTTTGTCTAGGGCAAACTTGTTCACCAACCTATCTGCTTTCCTGGTTTGAGCATATTTTTAGTACATACCTACAACTTTGTAATTGTTACCCATACATATATCACACAGTGATTATGGTGGCCAGTTTGATTTAAGTTTTCATTTGATACCTTACACAACATTCTTTATCGATCAATACTATGACAGCAATGTGTTGAGTATAGTGAGTTTGTCAGGCTAAGAATTGGCTGACACAGAAGTGAACCACCAAAAGAGCCTCTATGTCACATGGGGCCATGGCTGGCATGGAATAAGTACTGTGACCAGTCTGTCAATGGTGTTTTGGAGAAATAAAGATTGTCTCTGACGTGGAGGATACCTCTATCTCTCCAGCCTTGAAAGATTTTTTAGGTACCCTACTGAGGTCTTGTAGCATAAATACCTAACATATTTCAGAGGGGTAGCTGTGTTAGTCTGTATCAGCAAAAACAACGAGGAATCCTCGTGGCACCTTTTGAGACTAACACATTTATTTAGGCATAAGCTTTCATGGGCTAAAACCCACTTCATCAGATGCATAGAATGAAAAATACTATAATATATATTCTGCACCTACCATAGTATTCAAATACTTCTGTGATGGGAGCCATATAAATACTTAGGTTAATTCGAAGGAGAGAATTTAGTAGCATTGAGTAATCAATGGGTTTTGGTTAGTGTAACAAAGGCTATCTATGTGCAGACACCATGGTAGTGAGCAGGAACTGAACCCTAGGCCTTTATAAGAAAGAACGAGAAAAATGCTGTGATAATTAGTAGGATCCTCTACTAAAGAGAGAGGTGATCATGTGCACTAATGCAATGTACCACGTAAGGGGCATGTACAGCGGTGGTGCCAGCCTCTTCCTGGTGTGGGGTGGCTGAGCTGGACTAGACAGAAAATCGGCGGGGCGTGGGGGGTGTGTGCTATAAGTCTATACATATTAATTCCCCCCCAGCCAGCATAAGTCCTCTTTAACCTCCAAGCACTGGGTTCAGAGTTGGGGAGGGGTAAGACTGGGGGTGCGGTGGCCTGGGCTCCTGCCACTAGTCACAGCTGGGCTGGGGAGGGCTGAGACTTTCTCTTCCCCTGCACAGACTGCTCCCAGGGCCAGATCAGACTAGGGTCCCCACATATGAAATACAAAAACACTGGTCCCTCTCCTGCCTCCCCCCGCCCCACCCCAAGGCAAGTCTGCCACAATCCCAACCACAAGACAACTCTGCAACATCCCATCCCCTTCAGCAGCCACTTATAGTATCTAGACTAGAGAGATAACACATGTAGATAAGATTGATAACATCATTTTCTTACTTAAGCTGCAGAAGAGCTAACACTGCAGCATCTTTAGCTGGACACAGAAACTTTTACCATTAGATATCCCAGTGTATTGTGGTGATAATGCAAATCTTTAGGCCCACATTATAATAACCCAAACCTGGCAGATTAATTTATTTTTCTGGCAACTGGCAAATCCATAAAAAGACTGGCAAGGCTGGTCAAATACTGAGCAGGGAGTAACCCAAGTCAGATCCACTGCAGGAAACTCTTCCCAACCCCCGCTTCCTGCCCCTGTTGTTCCCCAGTCACGGGGAGAGGGTCACTATATGGGGAACTCCCACCCCCCATTTGCCCAGGGTGCCATTTTCCCTAAGGCTGACCCTGGACATTGTCAACATTCAGAGCTGGGTGATTGCAGAGCAGCGGCTGCTGGCTTTGCCTAGCTTTGAAGGCAGCAGAAGCAAGGGTGGGAATAACATACCATGCTATCCTTCCTTCAGGGTAACATCTGACCTTTGCATGGGGAGGGATGACTATGGAGAGACTAAGGAAAAATTTGGGGTAGCTATAGCCCCTGCAAGCCCCTCCTAGCACTGCCATTGGGCAGGGGCCTCGTTATATAGAGTCTAAGACTGGAAGGGATCATTGTGGTGGTAGTCTCACTTCCTGCATAACACAGGTCATAGAACTTTGCCCAGTTATTCCTACATCAAGACCAATATGAACTAGATTGTGTTTTTAAAAGACATTCTGTCTTGATTTAAACAGTCAATTCAACCATTGCAATACCTTACCAAGGATTTGGTGAATTACCTTTTAGTGCTATATAAATAATAAAACTAGCAGTGGAGCAAAACTGCAACCAGTAGCTGTAATCTAATGGATGGTGGGGGACGCACGCCAGTGCACACACACAGTACATGTAATGTAGAAAGCATTAACAGTTTTTAGAATGGAGCAAGAGTGAGTTAAGGGTGAGGAATGGTGAGACACAACTTCATTGGTTTCTGCTTTGCTAGAATTTTCATTAAAATGTCTAATCCTTTTCTCTTTGTACGAAATTAGTTCACTTCTAAACTCTAGGTTTGGGATCACGTATTGATGGTGGCTGACTTATTGGCGAACTGTGCATAGTGCTTAAATACTACAACATCTGGCTCTATATTAAGGGCTTGGTAGTCATCTTCCATTTTATAATCTACATTTTGTTGTCCATCCTCCCACAACTATGAGAAGCATGTGTGTCCTTGTCCGTCCCCCTGCACAGCTCCAGGTGGCATTCTGGGCTCTCTTTTCCCTAAGGTGCCATACAGCCTCATCATTCCCCAGCACAGGGATGTGCTTGTGTTGATGGAGATTAAAATGGCCCAGTGAATGTATCCTTCCTGTGTTGATATCAGGCCAGCAAACTCCCTGTGATGATTCATTGGGATTCTTGAAATAAGGGCATGACACATCTGGAGGGAATAAGAACATAAGAATGGCCGTACTGGGTCAGACCAAAGGTCCGTCAAGCCCTGCATCCTGTCTTCCAACAGTGGCCGATGACAGGTGCTCTAGAGGGCATGAACAGAACAGTTAATCATCAAGTGATCCATCCCCTGTCACCCATTCCCAGCGTCTGGCAACCAGAGGCTAGGGACACCATCCCGGCCCATCCTGGCTAATAGCCAGTAATGGACGTATCCTCCATGAACTTATCTAGTTCTTTTTTGAACCCTGTTATAGTCTTGGCCTTCACAACATCCTCTGGCAAGGAGTTCCACAGGTAGACTACCTGTTGTGCAAAAAAATACTTCGTTTTGTTTGTTTTAAACCTGCTGCCTATTAATTTCATGGGGTGACCCCTAGGCTCTGTGTTTTGAATCTCCTCTACTTATAGCATCCCAGCACAATATGTGTCACAGCAGTACAATGTTTGCTCCTTTCCCTCCCCTCCTCCTCCTCTTCTTAGTTGTAGGAACAATTGGTCTTATAAGGAAGAAGGCAACTTTAATGTGTGTGTTCTTGTTCGCTAGGATCAGTTATACTGTTGTGGATCAGAGTATAACAGGAATGTTGACACAGGTAAAATGCGTAACCAGGCTGATCGTAATCAGCATAACGGTTAAGATTTCTTTGTTTTGGAATCTGGTCAAGATGACCAATAGTCATGGTAACAGTGGGAAAACAGTGCTTCAGAACTAATTAAAATTTTGTAATTGTTGAGAGAATAACTGTTGGGCTAATCTTTTTTTAGTATAGTTTATTTCATGTAGAAGTTATAATGACCATTCTCAGCTATCGTCTTCCCAGACTGCATGAATTATAGATGGCTCTTTTGAGTTTCATGTTGGCTCCAGCAATCAGTATGTACTGGGCATAGTTATGTTTATGGCATCAACTTTAGGGTAGATTTCAGCTGTAATACTGGTTTTTCCCTCATTGCTTTCTCTTTAGCAATTGCTTTTGCTAAAGGAAAACACTACAAGAAAATATAATTCAGCTTGATGTTCAGTGGTGGGAACATCAACATAAAATGACTTGGCTTTCCAAAGGAAAACATTATTTGCATAGCATAAATGTTTAGTGTAGACTTTCTATTAGACTGTCTTATTTTGTTTTTAATTAGGATAAAGCTATTACTTTTTATTTATATTAGAATAGAGCCTAGAGAGGCTCCAAATTCCCAGATCCAAACACCCTCAAAGTTTAGGAAAGTTCCTCTCCAGATGTGAACTTTGTAGTTTGGGCCCATAGTTGCTTAAAACAAACCAGGAGAAATTACAAATCTGTCTAGGTAATTTTAGACGTAGGGTTTTCAGAAACCATTCTTATGCACCTGTTAAATTCTGCTCTTAGCAAGAACAGCATATCAAATCTATGCTGGAGAGGTGGTCTGTTGGATCCAAGGCCGGCTCCAGGGTTTTTGCCGCCCCAAGCAGCAAAAAAAAAAAAAAAAAAGTCGTGATCAGCGGGAGCTCTAACGCTGCCGCTTCGGTCTTCGGCGGCAATTCAGCAGCTGGTTCTTCGCTCAGAGAGGGAGTGAGGGACCCGCTGCTGAATTGCCGCTGGAGAGCCGGATGTGCCGCCCCTTCCACATGGCCGCCCCAAGCACCTGCTTGCTGGGCTGGTGCCTGGAGCCAGCCCTGATTGGATCACCTCCTCTCCCATTCATAATTATTCATGTGGGTAGGACATATACATTCAGTGAGTGCATTTATATTGGGCCACTGGGATCACTTACATTGGCTGATAATTGATTTGAAAAGGTAAAAAGAGATTTCAAGAGTACAGATACTAACTGTATTCTGGGCTCGTGGCAGACAAAAGTTTCTTACTATTCCTGGTCTATACCACAGTGTATTTTCAGGACTGCTGTGTGATGAACCATATGGTTCTTCTCACATTCAGTGCTCCAGAGTGACCGCAGAAAAAACAGCTTTAGACAATGGAGATGCCCTTATTGTCGTGACTGTGGGATTTGGTCTGAGTGCTGGTATTTTAATATATGGGAATTGAGAAAATTGTATCTGTATCTAAGGGCTTGGCTACACTGGCACATTACAGCGCTGCAACTTTCTTGCTCAGGGGCTTGAAAAAACACCCCCCTGAGTGCTGCAAGATACAGCGCTGTAAAGTGCCAGTGTAGACAGTGCACCAGTGCTGGGAGCTATTCCCCTCGTGAAGGTGGTTTTTAGAGCACTGGGAGCTTCCAGCTCCGTGTTAAAGCCATGTTAAAGTGCTGCCGCGCCTTACAAGTGAAGACATGCCCTAAGATGCAGCCCTTATCTAACTTCAGATGAAAGGTTCGTTTGCTGGGTGATTACGTTTCTGTTGTTAGTCTTGCCATTGAAATGTAAAGTCAGTTTCTCGTGGAGTGTTCTATCATTGCAAACAGAACAATCATAGTGTTGTGAAAAGTAAGGGAAATTATTTGATTGATGTTACTTTGACTGGCTTTTGCAATCTGGGTTGCTTAGAGCAGAGATTACTCAGTGACTCACTTTGGTGTAATTGAGCTCTGACAACTGTGGTGGTTTGCTGAAAGCAACTACTTGCTGGAGTTACTGGAATTCATGCAGAATGCAAATAAAACAGCTCCTTTATATTTAAAGAAGGAAAGGGCAGTGAGTCGGCTACATACTATCATGGTAAGAAAATAATTTGCATGTATGCTGCACTTTGATGAGGAGAATGCCACCTTCTGGTACATTCAGAATAACTCAGGCATGGATCAGCGTTCACATCGCATTCCTGTCAATACCCAGCCCGGGCCAGGGAAGTTAATGCTCCAACCAGCAGACCAAATTAGGTGATGAATCCTGGTCACCTGCCACCTGAGGCACGGTGCACATACGCTAAGAAGATGCAAATCGGAATGCTCCACTCGAGGCTCCTACCTATCCTGCAAAACCTGAGTTTAGCAGGATTTTGACAGTAGTGTACATTTAGAATTGCTGTCCCATTGACAGTGGTCTGTATTTTAATCTTTGGACTTCAAAATGTGTGGGTTTTCTTTCTGTTTCAGGCAAGTAAACATCCCAGGCTGATGTCTCAAAGTTCTGTGAAAACACCATGTCAGGTGCATGCATGTGGAACATAGCTGCTAGGACTGGGCTGCTGGAACCTGAGGGCTTTCCCAGGAAGTTCCTGGAGAATCCATGGAAGAGACTGGGGCCTTCAATCCTGAAACAAACCCCGTAAACCTATAGCTTAGAGTGTTCTCCCCTCCCCGTCCCCCAAATGTTGTGGGGAGGAAGGAAGCTGACCATACACATTCTATGCACTGGTTGGGGCAGCGGGGGAGGTGTATATTTTAATACCACAATCCTAGATCTTGTGTGGGGCAATCCCGAGGAAGGGTTTGGGTGGCTTGAGTGGGAGGAGGAATCCACTTGTGTGTTGCCTAGGTGAGAGCTGCAAATCTGAGTTCTCAAATAGGTGTGCAGAACTGGTATCCACTGTTGAGCTGTGTTGCTTTTTGGGGGCGTGTGTAAAGTGTGTGAGCATTTTCTGATCACCCGAGTTTCCCCTCATTTAATCAAATAGCTGTAACTGGCACTCCTTCCCTTCGAGGATCTTAACGTGCTTTCATCTGCCGGTGAGGAAGGGGGGTATTGTCCCCATTTTATAGATGAGGAAACTGAAGTACGTGTAAATGAAGTGGCCTCTCCAGGGTTTCACAGCAGGTGAGTGGCAGAACTGGAAATAAAACCTAGGAGTTCTGTCTCCCGGTCAGAGGCAGTAGCCACAAGCCTTTCCCTTAGGAGGAGGGATAGGTCAGTGGTTTGAGCATTGGCCTGCTAAACCCAGGGTTGTGAGTTCAATTCTTGAGGGGGCCACTTAGGTATCTGAGGCAAAATCAGTACTTGGTCTTGCTAGTGAAGGCAGGAGGCTGGACTTGATGACCTTTCAAGGTCCCTTCCAGTTCTAGGAGAGATATATATCTCGAATTATTAAACAGGGAGGGATACTCAGTGGTTCGAGCATTGGCCTGCTAAATCAAGGGTTGTGAGTTCAATCCTTGAGGGGGCCATTTAGGGAACTGGGGTAAAAATCTGTTTGGGGATTGGTCCTGCTTTGAGCAGGAGGTTGGACTAGATGACCTCCTGAGGTCCCTTCCAGCCCTAATCTTCTATGATTCTATTTTTATCTAAATTGTTCTCTCCTTCCTTTCCCTTTCTTCACCACTGTCTCCCTCCTTGCCACCCTGTGGTCCTTTTTCCTCACTGTCTCCACCAGCCTTGTCCCCTGAATGGTCTGTTCTTTCCCCCCAGAGCTCTCAATGTCCTTCCCTATTTCTTTTGGTCACCCTGCTGGTCCTGCATCCCTTCCAAGGTGGCAGGAGATGGGTGAGTGAGGGGGTTAGCTGGTGTCTCCCTGTTTCCTGGCAGTGTGCTGCAGTAAGACACAGCAAGAGAGAGGGAGTCAGTGGGGAGGTAGGTTTTTTTTGCCTGCCTGCACACCAGGACAGGTACTAGTTCCTAGTAGCCAGGAGGCTGAAGTGCAGGGGAAAGCTTGATCATTTCTCCCCCGCTGTCCCCCAAAACAAAACAAAACACTTCCTGACCTGGGATGAGTGGGAAAGAGGCAGCAGTGACAAAAATGACTATCGCTCCCGAGGAGTGGCATTAGGCAAGTGTGCAGCTGTTGACATTAACTTCCCTATTTGTCTTCCTGCTGCTGTCTTTGTCTAGCAGTGTCCTGATAACTTGGTTCCTCCTGATCATAGGTGTGTGAATGCAAGGAACACAGGGCTTCTTTATCAGAGGGGTAGCCGTGTTAGTCTGGATCTGTAAAAGCAGGAGAGAATCCTGTGGCACCTTATAGACTAACAGACGTTTTGGAGCGTGAGCTTTCGTGGGTGAATACCCACTTCGTCAGACGCTGCGTCTGTTAGTCTATAAGGTGCCACAGGATTCTCTCCTGCTTTTACAGGGCTTCTTTAGTGACTCTGCCTGGCAGCCTGTGCTTGTTCCTTTCTCTGTTTCAGTTGGATCCAGATGAGCTGCTAATTTTATAGGCACCAGTGATGCTGCTGTATGCAAGACAGCTCTGTATAAACGTGGTCTCAGGTGTATTCATGTCAAACAGGATATTTACCCACCAATGGCTGTCAAAGTTACTGGTGCGTTTTAGTTTGTACCAAAAGAAATCTCCCAAACTTCTTATGCAGCTCCTGGTCTCTGCATCTCCAGCTGTCAGCTTTGTTTTTGCTCTTGCTTGTTTTCACACTGGGGAAAGGCAGGAGGCTGATGGCCAGTGACCTGAATAATGGAGGAGGCAGGAGGTAGATGCCAGAACACGCCCAGACAAGTGGAAAGCTGAATAGCCTCAACTGGCTGTCAAAAATTACCCCCTGACATTCAAATCAATGTCCTAAATGAGAATATTTAAACAAATTTCATTTCTGGGACACTGACTCCGGATAGGCTTGTGTGGAGTCACCACTTCTAAGTTAAATATGTTAGGTGAGGCATAATAACCTGCCTTTGCTGTGGTTTGGCTTTCTTAGGTTCCAGTTCTGCGATCATCACCCAGAAGTCTTATTGAATTCAGTGGCCAAGGTGTCTCTATTTTAACTGTCCAGGAGGAGGTACTCAAAATCAGTGGTCACTCTGGAAAACTTAAATCTAGGGCCTGATAGAGAAAGCACCTATATCTCTGGAAATTAGGACCTTAGGGACTTTCTTGAAAGTGCCCCTCAGGCTCTGCTGTGACTGCCAGACTAATCAATGAAGTTCTGCTTTGATACTTTAAAGCCCCCTGCTGGAATGTGGCCTTCTTAGGATATGTCTAAACCAGGGGTCGGCAACCTTTCAAAAGTGGTGTGCCGAGTCTTCATTTATTCACTCTAATTTAAGGTTTCGCGTGCCAGTCATACGTTTTAATGTTTTTAGAATGTCTTTTTCTATAAGTCTATAATATATAACTAAACTATTGTTGTATGAAAAGTAAATAAGGTTTTTAAAATATTTACGATGATTAATTTAAAATTAAATTAAAATGCAGAGCCCCCCGAACTGATGGCCAGGACCTGGGCAGCATGAGTGCCACTGAAAATCAGCTCACATGCCGCCTTAGGCACCCGTGCCATAGGTTGCCTACCCCTGGTCTAAACTATAGCTTATGTTGGCATCATTTATGTCGCTCAGAGGTGTGAATAAACCACCCCCCAGAGCGATGCAAGTTACACCTGCATAAGTGCTGGAGTGGGCAGCCTATGTCAGTGGGAGTGCTTCTCCCGGCATCGACATCGCTACCGCTGCTCGCGGGGGTTGGAGTGACTCAGCCAATGGGTGAGCTCTCTTCTGAACGCCTGCACTAACAGTGCTACAGCAGTGCCGCTGTAAGCTCTGTCATGTAGCCGTAGCCTCTGTCTGGGTCACACTAGCTGTGTCCCTACATGGATTCTTCTTCTGCCGGAGCAACTCAGAGATTTGGACGTTGCAAATTAACTTTGCTCTGATTTTATTTTATCACTTTTTGGAGCGGGGCTTTTCCTAGTGACATAACCTGCTACCAAATAAAAGGACTCAAATCAAGGGGTGTGGTGGGTTTTTGTTTGTTTGTGTGTGTGTGTGTGTGTGTGTGTGTGTGTGTGTGAAATTTGGAAAGTTATCTGGTTATTCTGAGGAATAGGATTGGTTTGTTTTACAGCTAGAGTTGGTCAGAAATTGTTTGAATTTTTAATGAAAATTTCCAGCATTTTCCAACAAGTTCTCTGTGCAGTTAGGCTGTATAAAGATTTCTTTTGCTCTCACTTGGTGAGAGGAGTGAGTTAATTGTGCTGCTAATGGGTTATTCTAAAAATACAGTAGCTTCTTTGTTTAAATCTTCACTTTAAGGATAATTTACATGAAGAGTTACTTTGTGCGTGTGGATGATCAAGTTTTATTTTACCAGCTCAATGAAACGAAATACCCTTAAAAAGGCTGGGCATGATGGTCAGTAACTCTGAAAGAACCTTTAAACTTTGTCTTTATATGGGAAATAATTAAGAGTTGTATTCTGAGGGCCAAATCCTGATTGCTTGTGAATAAGTGGGAATTTTGGCATCCACTTCAGTGGAACCATTCACTGGCCCCCAGAAGAAAATTTTTATGCACATTTGTTATCTGCAGGTAATTAACATAAACTAAAAGACAAAGCTGATGCACAATTTATTTGAAGGATCAATTTGCAACTGAAATTAAAAATGCACAAAAGTGATTATTTCTTTTTCCTGGTCCTAGTAACAGCTTCTTTTGCTGAAGATGTCTAATAATGGTGTTGAAGCCGAAGACAAGCCTCCAGCCCCTCCAATGAGAAATACCAGCACTATGATTGGATCTGGAAGCAAAGACATTGGGACTTTAAACCATGGCTCAAAACCTTTGCCTCCCAACCCTGAAGAAAAGAAAAAGAGAGACCGATTTTACCGATCTATATTGCCAGGAGATAAAAGTACAGTATTTTGATCTTCTCTATAGTTTCTTCTTTGCATGTGGCTGGGGAATGATGTTAATGATTCTTTAGAATTTAGAGGATGGTTCACAAGGTCTAATACTTCACATAATTTTTTTGGCCATACGGGGAATATGGGCTGCCTGTGGTGGCTAGCTGGGTATCTGCTTTCCTAATAATTAATGCCATTCCCCTCACAAGCTCCCCATTCCTTCTCATGATCTGTTGATTGTTAAAGTGTGTGTGTGTGATTCTGTAAGATCTGTGACTACCAGTTTTCAGGGATATAGACACTGTAATGTCCCTGTTCTCAGAGCCTATCACAGCTGCCTTTCCAAAGTTCAGTGAGGTTTGTTTTTTGGGGTTATTTTTTTGGCCTTAGTTTTTGCAGCCATTGTGAGTGGGCCTCCTGAAGGAGCCCCGTTGGCCTTCTGCATTGGTGAAACTGAAAGCAGGGTGGAAGAGTGCAAGTATGTCTAAAAGACCATTTCTTACCAGTCCGGTCACATGTTGCTATGTGGTCGATAGCTCTGAAGAGCTTAATGTCTAAGATGAGTCTTTGTCATCCTGTTCTATTTCAGAATTTTGGATGCGACATTGTCCACTGCTAAAAATAATCTATCCCTATAACTTCTTGCACATTAATTTGTATTGAATGAATTCTTTCAGCTATAATAAGTAATGTAACAGGCAAGATGGGAATAAGGGACAGAACTGATGTACTGCACATGCAATTTTAATTTCTTCCATTAGTATATTTTGAAGATTGTACATTTATCACATGAATCAGTTGCAATGATGCAAGAAATTCTCTAGTCCTTAGTCTGTGCTGCTTCCTTTTATCTCTCTCTTTAATCTGTTTGTAAGGAACCCATCTCTGTGATGTATTTATCTCCCTTTTTCAGTCTCTTTTTAAGGATTCATAGTGCCCATTGCCATGGTAGTTGGGTGCTAAATAAATAAGATCTTTCTCTAATTTTTGTATCTACATTCTCAACTGTTTCATTAAGGAGTCAGGCTCCTAAATTCCTGCTAGATTGAAAGGACTAATCCTAGTTCTGTGGTCTAAGAGTAACTTATTTGCTGTTTATACTATTTAACCTGCTCTGGGAAGCAGGCAGACAGTTTCATATCTATCCTCGTGCCAATCTCCAGTAAGGGTGTGAGTATGTTAAGGATGCGAGATGCTGTTAAACATGAATGCAAAGCACTTGATTAAATGTGTCAGTTCACATGCAGTTAGGTGAAAATGAGCTTTGGATGTCTTAACACGTCTGTAACCCTTCCCTATTCCCCCTTTATCTCTCATGCTCTTAAAAGTTAATAAAATATCATTTACTTACTTTTTTTTAAAATTGGCCCAGGTTTCTCTCTTCCCCTGTGTATACAATAGTAAGTACAGTGTTTGGTATCTGAGCACCAGATATGTAGTTCTTTTCTACCAACAGGCGACAACAAGGTAACAGAGCCTTTTGAGGTTATGTAACTTGTTCCAAAGGAGCTTTCCAGATCTCAGTCCTATGTAGTGTTTGTCTCTAGCTAGCAGATGGGACAGTACCCTTGCTATTGGCTGTTGCAGTCTTGTTTGCTGACCACTATCTGCGTACTTTCCATAAAAGGGTTACGCTACCAGGTCTGTTTCTACACTGACATGATTGTTTCCTCCCTCTCCGCTCCAAAACTGGCAACTAAAGAGGAGTGCCGTAATGTGATGCTTCAGCAGCTGTGGGTTCTCTTTACATCGAGGGTGTGATCCAGCTTCAATTTGAAGTCAATGAGCAGACCGCCATTGAGGTCAGTGGAAGTTGGCTTCTTGTAGACATTCCAACATGGTAGCTCCTCAGGCAAAAGAGAATCATTGCCAAGGCCAGAAGAGTCTTCTGTTGGAATGCACCTGTCCGAACCAGAGTGGCAGCCTTCTCCTGCTGCCTCTGTCAGAGGTCTTTTAGCCTGATTGCCACCCTGGCTCCTGATAGGACGACCGACAGACCAATATGTAAGCCCTGACTGGCTACCACACTCCTGGTGTGAAGTGCTGATGAATTGTTAATAGAAAATCCACTAGCTGATCAGCCTTACAGAATCTCCTAAAGCACGAACCTATTTACACAAGAACCCAGCTTGATTAAGGCTTACAATTCAGCTACTGAGTTAACTGGAGTAAAAGAAGGGTTTATGCAGGTTGGATGTAATTTCTACTGTGATGAAACTGCATAAAGACTGTACAGCTCTGGTACACTGAGGAGCAGGCCTGACCAATAATATAGGACAGATTCACTTTTTAAAATACTATTATAAATTGAGGATTGCAGAAAGCAATATTGGCAAATACTTCGGAAGCAAGTCATATAAAACAATTATGCAAAGAACCTCATTGATTCAACGAGCTGAATGTAAGACTTTGGTGATGGTTTCTCATTTGCAGTGCTGTGCCTGCTGTGCACCACCTACTGAAAGGCTAGAGGGGTGGGAAGTGTTTCAGGTGACTCTTCCAAGTGGCCAAAGAAGAGGTGGTAAGATCACTTGAGATTCTATGGGGTGAATCTGGAGCTGTCCCTGGTGGAGCTCCAACTTAGAATGCCTGAGAGCTATGGTGTTGTGTTGCTAGCTTTTCCATGGTGGGAGTCGGGTAGCATTGTGGAATTCTGGCCTCATTGCTGGGTAGTACAGCTTCTGACATAATTCCGATGTTTGAATATAGACTTAACAGTGAGGTGGCCTCATTCCTAGATGTGCAGATCCACAGCTTCATTGTCTTAAGTGAGAGTTGTGAGTGCTCAACATCTCTCTGGAGATATTAGTTAGTTGGAAAGACTATTATTGGCTTGGAATTCTCAACCGAGGATTTTGAGTTAGCAAGTCCCCCTTGTATTGAGAGAGAATTATTGTCTTCATCTGAGGAACTCATACGCAGCGCCTGGCACATTACAGAAAAACCTTGCTAGCTGATGAAAGGTTCACTGTGAGAATGCAATCATGGACGCTCACTGAAATTTTTTGAGCATACATTTCAGTTTAATTTTATTCCTCAGAACCTTACAGTTTAATGGGGCATTAATTGAAATAAAGTAATCAACAATAGATGTGTGCTTCTAGGAGGACTGTTTTTCTTTTGAAACTCCTAAAGAGTTTTCTGTTGTCCTATATGTGCCATTACAAGGCCCAGGGTAAAATATCCAGTAAGACTATAAAGTGGGATTAAAGTGTAGAGCAAGGCTGGCAGGTCCTTTAAATCTAATCCTTTTTAGCCTGTTCCTTATTCTGTGATATACAGTGTCATCAGTGAAAAGCAATGATAGTGTTAATATTTTAATGCATCTGTTTCTCTGATTTGATCAAGCTCATATGTGCTTAGAATCAGAAAGCCTGTTTAAGCATTTGAGTGCCTGTTTACTTAAACCAGGTCTTGAAGTAGTTAAACTTATTTTTATCACTTCCAAAGGGGCTCTACTGGACAAATAGAAACATGTGGGGCTTGATTCTAATCTTGCTCACATCAGTTAGAAATAGCACAGATTAAGTGAGATTAGAATGAGGTCCTTGGTGGTTGCCCCAAAGAGTTTACAATCAAATTTGTGCCGTGCCATGCTGTGCCGTCAATAGTGGAGTTGACAAGCAGTAGAAAGCAGGTGCTTTGAGGAAAGACCAGTGTTACAGCCATAAGATCACACAGTTACTCACTTCAGTTACGTGGGGTATCAAAAAAATCATGAGATTGCCAACAAAGATTACAATTCACATCCACATGTATACAAAGCGTAATCATTTTTACTATAATGAGCAAATGCGGCTTTATCTCCGGTTTAATATCTGCATGAGAGCTGGGTATTGAGAGAACTATGAATCTTTAATGCAGTAGATGCAATTAAATTATTTAATTCATTATTGAAAACACTAGTTTACCAGTCAGTGTAACTGAGGCTTATCCAAGCTACCAGCCCTGTTTATTGAGGCTTCTTCTTGAATATGCATTTTCGTATTTAATATGAGTTTGAAAGCAGTAGCTGCAATCAGTGGAGCAAAGCTTGACTTGCTCATTATGCTGTTTGAAAATGGATGCTGGAGATGTTGGTTAGTGAAAAGTTGTATCCTTCCAGATGCAGAATTTAAGTGTTTAGCAGGATATCCTGACGTTCAGTAGATCAAAATATAGAAGTCAAAAAGTTCTGTGCCTTGAATTCTGGACAGTAAATGTTCTAACATTCTTTAATGCTCTAGTAATTCACACATCCATTTCACTTGTCTTAGAGTTCCTGAGCCACCTTGATCTATTGGCTTTCTCAGCATCCCTTTGTCTCACTTTCCTTCTCCCAGGCTGCAGTTTTCAGCTTCCTTTGTATTCCTGCCAATTGCAGCTGCTAGTCCCCTCTTTGGTTGGTCTGCATGCTGCAGATTCTCAACATCTGCTAACCAGAAGATGCTTCTGGTTCCTCCTAGCTTCTCTCTCTGTGTGGGATCCTCCAGTGTTCCATCTACTCTTCTCTCATTCCTCTCTTTTCCAAGGCTGTCACTGTTTAACATTATCTCCACTTAAACTGAAAAAAACCTAAGGACTTAATGTTGTTTTAGAAAAACCTTTAAGGCTATGTACCCTTATTCTGCTTTGTTACACAGTACATGGTAAATCTGGAGTAACTCCATTAACCTCTATAATGTTACTCTGGATTTTTATGGATATAATTGAGAGCAGAATCTGGTCTTATGAGCACAGGACTCAAATAAGACTACCCCATTAAACTTGAGAAACGCAATACATGTTTGCAATATAATGGGTTAAAATGGTGGCTTTTAGGATAGCTGGATATCTTTAAAACCTCCATTTTGGTGATATGAATGCTTTGGGGAACAATGTCTGTCTATATAGCTGTGTAGCATTTGTTTTGCAGTTGACAAGACAGCAGCTGGAAAACATAAACTACGTGGGACATTTGTGTGCAGACTCGTCACCCTCTCTGGGCTCTGTGTGGCTTACAAATGCAAATATCAAGAATATCAGAATATGGTTGTCCCATAACCATAAATCTGTATCAGTGTGCAGTCAGAATATTTTTCACATTGCCACAGATCATATGTTTTTTGTTGTGGATTTGGTTGCAGAGGTTGTACTGTGAACTGCCCTGGAAGTATTCTTTGTTCTTGATGTATTCTCTCTCTCTCTCTCTCATATACAGCCAATAAAAAGAAGGAGAAAGAACGCCCAGAAATTTCCCTCCCTTCAGATTTTGAACACACAATTCATGTTGGATTTGATGCTGTCACAGGAGAATTCACGGTAAGTGATTTGGGGCGGGGGGCGGGGGGGAGGGAGGATTACACAGTTGTTTATCATTAGTGGAGCTGGGACATATTCATCCTTCATAAAGTAATGCCAGAAGGGACCATTATGATCATCTTGTCTGATTGCCAGCATAACATAGGCCAGAGAATCCCACCCAGTTTAATTCATGTATAGAGTACTCCTGAGGGAATTCTATGTCACTGCGTGGATGGAGAATTCAGGTCCCTCTGCAGATTTCTTTGCTTCCCTGCAGAAAATGACAGCCCGGCATACGGTGTCCCCTCAGCAGCAGCACTGCCACCCTGCTGAGCATGCCACCCCCACTCCCCCGCCGAGCCGCAACCACCTTTACCTGGACCCCTCTGCAGAGTCTCATTCCCCCAGCACCTGGAACCCCCCCAGTGAGCCCTTGTGCATCTGCTGCCCGCACTCAGATTGCTCCACACAGACCCCTCTCAACCCACACTGAGCCCCTCCACATTTGGATCCCGCTGGGTTGAGCCTGCCTGCCCACATCTGGTATACCTGGCACAGAGGGGCAGGGCCTCAGGGTGTTTCTGGGGAGGCCTGGCCTTTGCGCTGTGTCAGGGTTAGGTGCAACCTCACCGCCGAGTCCCTGTCGTGGGCCAGGGGCTGCAGAGTGAACTCACATCTCTGTACAGTCAGTGGCCTGTGTTCCCCACTGCCATGCTGGAGCCTTCACATTTATTTATTGGCAAATAAAATTTGCAGAATTTTAAAATTTTGTGCACAGAATTTTTTTTTTTTTGTCACAGAATTCCCTCAGGAATAGAATCATAGAATATCAGGGTTGGAAGAGACCTTAGGTGGTCATCTAGTCCAATCCCCTGCTATAAGCAGGACCAACACCTACTAAATCATCTCAGCCAGGGCATTGCCAAGCTAGGCCTTAAAACCTCTAAGGATGGAACCTGGTTACTGAACGTTTTGCCTGGTTGTCGAACCTGGCACCAGTACACTCCAGAAAGATTGTCTGTGGGCCGGTTTTTTACTATCTGTTCTTAGCTGAAGTGGACAGTGAGCCAACTTTTTTTGCATTGCTGGGCCAGGGCAACAGAAAAGGTTAATCTGTGCCTGACAGCTATGTCTCACTGAGTTCCAAATCTCTTCTTTAGGAAGCAGCCAGCTCCACACAAACACACATGCTAGTGCGCGGCATGTATTTTCCTAAAATTAAATGCATCTATTTTGCTTTATCCTTTTTATTGATGTGCAGAATATTGAGAGGAGAGGGTTATGCTGTAATCTTGCTTACAGTAGTAGTTCGTATGGCTGTCTCCCGGGATCTCCTGAGCTAACCAAAATGCAACAGTTTGTCACATCTGACTAGCAGATCCACCAATCTGTTCTTGAATGTAGACTAGCTGTTGAAGGGGGAGGAGCCATATCTTGAGGCCAATCTGTAAAGTCCCTAACACACTGGTATGAAAAACAATAATACCAAATTATTCAGTGTCTTTTGTGAGCTTGACGAATGTAGTCGCCAGATTTATTTCACTTGTGGCTGAAGCCATGTTTCTCTGCTGAAATTCTGTTTATAATGTTTGGGAGACACTCCATTAGATGCTGTTTGAATTACCACATGGTCGCAGCCAACACTGGGCCAAAATATGGTTTGGTGCCTATTGAAATATTGTGTCACAATAGCACCAGGAAGCCTGAATCAGGATCAGAGTCCTGATTGTGCTGGGTGCTATGCAAACATGTGGTAAAAGAGCTTTCAGACTAAATTACCACTATAGTCCTCTTACAAGTGAATAGTCACGTAATAGGAAATTTCTTGTATTTCATAGAAGACTTTTTCCTGAACCAAAACACTGGATCTGCCTCTTCCTCTTTTGAACTTTGGGAGCTGGATCTGGGCATTGGGATTCAGAGCTATGGGGCTTTTCAGAGCCTGCTAATTTCAGTGGAACTCCACGTGAGCTTGAGAATTCGTCTGCATGGATCGGACGGCAGTATCTGGACTTAGATTTCAAACCTAGGTTGCTGGGCAATGAGGAGGGGTTAATCCAATGAGCCCTCTCACATGCAATGAAAAATCTTGGAAACTGAGTGGCTGAACTAAACGTTTTAAACAATCTTAGGCTGAATGTAGACAGTGCATCCAAGAGTGTGGCGGTAACTGCTTGGAATGTCTCAAACAGGGTATGCCAGAGCAGTGGGCTCGGTTATTGCAGACTTCCAACATCACCAAATCGGAGCAGAAGAAAAATCCTCAGGCCGTGCTCGACGTGCTAGAATTCTACAATTCCAAAAAGACCTCCAACAGTCAGAAGTACATGAGTTTCACAGGTATGTGGTAAATCTCCGATTCTGCATTACTGAGTGTGAATCCCTGATAAGTCCTTGTGATTTTTGTTGTAAAAATTAAAATAAACAAACAAATGCCAGAACACCTGGAGAGTTGTTTTTACAGAGGAAATGCGATTTTCTTCTGCTCTGCCAGCAGCCCTTCTCCTTTGAAATCCAGCTTGGTTGTCTCCTCTAATTCCTTTGCCAGATGGCTGCAGTTGTGAATGAGGAAGTCTGTAAGCTGGGTAGGTCCCAAAACTTTATGGGTTAAAACCAACACCTGGAAACTAACAGGCAGATCTGCTCCCAATCAGAGAGTTTCTTTAGTAAGAGGGCAGCTAAATTCTGCACCAGCTCGTTTCAGGATGGATTTAAGAGGGATGGTTTGAGTACACTGTGGTGAAGGCATCTCAAGCATAGGACCTTAGGATGTAGCTGCAGGGGATTGCATCTTTTTACCCAGGGAGCAAGGAATTTGTCCCCGTTATAGTTGCAGAGTTTTAGATTTCCTATTTCCTTATCTCACAGTTGGCAACCTGCTTGGGGACCTTGCTAAGCTGTGTCACACCTAATTTCCTCCAGAAACTTTTCTTGGCGTGTAAGAAACCTGGACAAGTTCCAAGCCATGTATCACTCACAGGTAGCAACCCAAAAAAGTCAGGAATCTTAAAAAATAGCCTCATGTTCTCTTAAACTTAATTGGATTTGAAATGATTAGTGCATTTCTGTGGCAGTGAGGCTGGGGCTGTGGAAGTCGTGGTTCTGGGGCCTCTTTTCAAAACTGGTTAAAGAAGCAAGCAATGTCTTGGAATTTGTAATAGCTTCCCCTGCTGGTGTCTGTGTGCTCAGTACCTTGGTTTCTTGAGTGCTTCTGCACAGAATTTTGCTCATTGTCATTTTTCAACCTTCTGGAAAAGCCTGGATAAGACCCTGGCTATATGTATTGCACTTACTGTAGGGGCTGGTTTCACAGAGGATCAAAGCCTGCTGTTGCTACCAGCTAAGGTCACAGGCTTGTTACCCACCAAATACCCCTGGTGGTGGCTCAGCATCTGAGAAGCTGCATTCCAGTGCTGGGTGAAGTGACATATATATCTTGGAAAGCATTTCTGAGCTTTTCTGAACAAAAGATGTCACATTAGTAGTGGGAAAAAAACATGGAATATCTACATCTGGAACCATACTTTAAGCCTGCTTCACAATACTCTGCCCTTTTTTATTTTGTTTAAGTGTGAAGCTGTTCCCAATCATCTGCTAACCTTGCATTCTTTAGAGGCCAAAGATTTGAAGAAAAACACTTTTGAGCATTTCTGAGTTTTCCATTTGTATTAATGGGGCTCAGTATGCCAGTTTGGAGTCTTGTGGGTAAGGCCCTGGACTGGGACCCAGGAGATCTGGGTTGAATCCCTGGTTCTGCCACAGACTCGCTGTGTGATGCAGGGCAAGTCACTTAAACCCCTTAATCACTCTGTGCCATGATTCACAATCTGTGAAATGGGGATAATACTTCCTTTCGCCTACCCTCTGTTTAGCTTGAAAATTCTTAGGAGCAGTGACTGTCACTATGGGTTCGTGCAGTGCCTGGCGCACTTGGGCAGCAATCCAAATAATTTATAATAATTTCAATTGTATCTGTTCTGTTTTGTTTTCAGATAAATCTGCAGAGGAGTACAGTTCATCAAATACATTGGTGAGCTTTTTGGTTTTTATTAATGTTTCTTTCATAGAATCATAAAAACATAGAAGATTAGGGTTGGAAGAGACCTCAGGAGGTCATCTAGTCCAGCTGCCTGCTCAAAGCAGGACCAACTCCAACTAACTCATCCAAGCCAGGGCTTTGTCAAGCTGGGCCTTAAAAACCTCATATATTTCTTATATTTTAAGTTTTAAAATGTACATAAAATAAAACTATAACTGTAGAGACATTTTTATACACCTCTACACCGATATAACGCGACCCAATATAACACGAATTTGGATATAACACGATAAAGCAGTGCTCTGGAGGGGCGGGGCTGCGCACTCTGGTGGATCAAAGCAAGTTCGATATAATGCGGTTTCACCTATAACGTGGTAAGATTTTTTGGCTTCTGAGGAAAGCGTTATATTGAGGTAGGAGGTGTATTTAATGTCAACGTTCTCTTTCACTTGTAGGCTACCCAAAATGTGGCTAAGCAGTGAAGTTCCCTCTAAGCTGTGAGCTGCGTAGCCATGCAGCTGCCTATTAAGCACTGTGCTGGTGCTCGCAGCTGCAGCGGGGAGAGATGCTTCTCCCCCAACCCTGGACCTGCAGGGGCACCATTGTCCCAGACAGTACCGGGTTTATCGTGGCGCCACGGTGCTCGGCCCATGCTCAACAGGGGCCCCACGGCCTGTCGCTCCACTTCACTGGCTCCTCTCCGGCTCCTCTCCGGTTCCTCCCCTGCGCTCCTCTAGGCCCGTGGGCCCACGGCTTCTATGCCCCCCCCCCCCCCCCCCGCTTTCTCCTCTCAGCTGTCCGGCTGAAGGCTCCTCTCTCTCCCTCTGTCATCCACCAGCAAGCAGCAGCCGCTGGCTGCCTGCCAGTGATAGTGGGAGGTGGTGGGGCCTAAAGGAACCCACAGCCACTGCTGCTCCTCCAGGCCACCGGTGAGGGACATACTGCGGCCAGGGGAGACGTGCCTAGCCCCAACCCAGCCCAAGCCCAGAGCTGCTGCGGGGAGAGAGCTGGGGGGAGTCCTCTCTCCCCCGCTGTAGTCCCGGAGCCTCCTCCTTCACTCCAACCTCCTCATCCCCGGCCCCACCCCAGTACTCTTCCCACTTCCCCACCAACCCTCTGCCCCAGCCCCTGAATCCTTCATCCACGACCCCAGCCCAGATCCTGCACCCCCAGCCAAAGCCCTCACTTCCCCACACACCCCAAACCTCTGCCTCAACCCTGAGCCCCTCATCTCCAACCTCACCCCAGAGCCTGCACCCCAACCTGGAGTCCTCACCCCCAGCCCTGAGCCCTCGCCCACACTCTGAATCCGTCAGCCGCACCCCTGCCACATGAATTTTGTTATGTACACCAATATGAAGGTGATGTGTTACAATTAGAGGGAACACTGCTAAACAGTATTATTTGTCATCTTACCTTTAAAAAATTGTGAAAATTGGGGTGTCTGTCATTCTGGCCTACAAGCGTTTCTTTTCCTTTTCCTGTAAACTCTCTGCTATTGAGTTTACTGCTTTATATTCCAAGTGATTTTTGTTAGTGAATATTGCTGCCGTCACAGAAGCAGATCTATTTCTGGACTCTATATCAATGAACAGCAGTTTCCCCTATGCAAAATAATCTGGAAAATGAAAGCCAGCCTGCTTTTTATCAGGTATCAATAAATGTCTATGATCTGACTAAATTTAATTATTAGCATGCAAGAACTGATTAGTGAACCACAGTAGATGATTCATTTTATTTCTCAAGATTAATTTACTTAAAGGTCTTCTCTCTTCTTGACCTGTACTCTAACCATTACAGCACATGTTCAGCACCTCCTTTTACTGAGGAGATACAATTTAAAAGTTTTGCTGTTTGTTGGACATTGGGTGTGTGTGTGTGTGTGTGTGCAGTATTTTTGTAAGTAAGCCAGCACAAAAGGATTAAACAAAATCATTTACAAAAATATAACCACTCCATCATCATCTTGTATTTCCTCACTACAATACATTTATCTGGAGTGAGTTTGCTGTCGCTTCATCCAGAGGCAGTGCATCCCTATCCAACTATGTTTGGGTCTGCCTTATAAAGGAAAAATAAAACCGGTATTACAAGCTTTTGTAGCTGTTTCCTCTTGTTGTAAAAATGCATCTGTCGTTAGTAACTTAAACTGTTTAACTGTGCTAACAGCTAATCAGGAAGCAGGAAGCTGTCATCTTGCCAGGCTTTTGATCTGGGGCCTGATTCTGTGAGGTGCTCAGCAGCCTTATCTTACTGATTTTTTAGTCAGAACCTCCTCAGGTGTAACGTTCAATGCCTTGTAGAATTAGGCCCTCAAATTTTGATAAAGCAAGTGCCTCATTGTATTTGAATGCATGAGGGAGGCTGGAGACTTAAGGTCAGTTAAACTTACTGACTTTTACAAATGTAACTTTGGCTTAATATTGTCACATTATTGTCTCTGTGCCAGCTCTAAGGAACTAGTGGAAAACCAAACAATCAAAACTAAAAACGAACCCAATGCATGAAGACAAGTATAACTGTTGTGGTGGGTCAGGGGAAATGTGCACTTTGATGGTCACTATTTTGTAAAGTAATACTATGATTTTTAAATCTAATCTGTTTCAAAATAACAAATAAAAGTAGTTTTAGGTTCTATTCTTCTCCCTGAATAGCTCTTGCTAATTTTTGTGATTTTACAATCACAAACTAAAAAAAATAAATATTTGTTCCATTCCTGTCTCACATGAACAGGAGAATGACAATACAGGGAAACTGTGAAATTGACTGCACACAAAGTGTGCTCAGATACACAAAAGAAGCTGGAAAAATAGAGAACTTTTGTTTTTACCAGTCTTTATTATAGTCAGTTTAGGGAGTCACTTCTATCAACAGTAGGTTTTAAAAAAATTCAAGCAGAAGTGATTTTGGTTTCTGTTTGTTGACTGTGTCCCTTATGTAGGAAGGGAATGTGAAGTGTATTATTTTTCAGTTATGAATATATAGAAATAAGGACTATATATCAGATTTGAAAAGGCTTTATAGATCCATATAGCTACTGTATCCTGTATGTATTACTGATGTAGGGCCTATCAATATTGAGGCTGATCCACAACACTAAATCTGATTTCAGCCTTATCCTTTAACTTTGGGAAAGTGTGTGGATCTGGATCCAAACTTCATGGCTTGGGCCCAACCCTGATCATAATGTGGAAAGGGGTGGCATACTGATCTTTCAGAGCATCAGTGCAGGGACAGTGTCTGACTGTTGCTGAAGAATATAGTGTCACTCTAAGGATATAGAGGTGCCAAGGCCGCAGTGATCTCAGCCATCCATTTAGATGAGAACAAACCAGTCTCGTTTCTCAGCAGGTGAGACAATAACAAACACAGTGCAAAGGAAGTTAATCTGCTCCCAGAGCTGTGTTATTTATTACTCTGGTTATTAAAATCAGTGTGGTACTTCTGCCAACGCTTGTTTTGTTGGCACAGCAACGTGCTTTAGCTGTGCTAACAATCTGCCCATTATCTATTCCCGTCACGTAGGGTTGTCCCAGAGAGAGAATCTGCTGGAAAAGCAGGGTTTTTTTTATTTTTTTTTTTGGTGGTGGTGGTGGGGGTTACTAATCGCAGGTGTTGTCGCCATTTTTAATAACATCTTTGGGAAAGAAGTAGTGAGCCTTTCTGTTTACTTGCCACACTTAGGGAAAAACTCACACAGTCCCTAGACTTGAAGCGTGCCTTCCCTACAAAACAAATCTGAGGACTGAAAACTACCTTCACCTGTAGCTGGGTGACATGATGACTCAGGAGAATGGTAAATGAAGAAGGAGCCCTTTATTCTCTAAGAGCCCTATTCAGATCTGTCCCAGATCGTCACCATCTGATGATTGTTGGTAGACTTGGTTCAATTCCAAGTGGGACAGGTGTCCAAGTCACAGAAAGTACCATCAGTGCTCCATTGTTGGCAGTCTTCTTGGAGAATCCAGAGATTAAGTTGTCTGGAGACTGAACCACTTTCTGTCCCCTCAAGATCAGACTGGTTGAAGGCATGTGACACGTGGTGGGGCAAAGGACTCTGCTCTGTGGAATGTCTCTTCTGAACACTCACCACTCAGTCACCTACTACCCCTGCTGCTTCTGGAAAAAATGCGGGAGGGGAATCAACCATGTAAACTCTCCTCCTATTCGGCCATCCTCACTAATGGCAAGTGCCTGCTAACTCTGCTCATACCCCTACTGTTGTTAAAATCCTCCTACATCCCCTACTACCCCTGCTGCTTCTGGAAAAAATGCGGGAGGGGAATCAACCATGTAAACTCTCCTCCTATTCGGCCATCCTCACTAATGACAAGTGCCTGCTAACTCTGCTCATACCCCTACTGTTGTTAAAATCCTCCTACATCCCCTAATGGCAGATATCTCTGGCTTGCCTAGCTGTCAAACCTTCCCCTCCACTAGCCCAGACAGATACGCTAGTTATGGATGTCTGCCATGCTTTACTTTGCATAGGACTTCCAAGAACCTGAGGGAGAGCCTGGACATATTTAAAAAATGGCAGACACTCACAACTGACCCTTCTAAGCCACACATGTGTGTGAGAAGCTTACACTGCTGCTGCCACCATCTCTGCCAGAGGACCCATTCTGACAATTAAATAGAGAACTTCTGTCTCCAGAGCTGTCAGGCAGGTACTTTTCCTGATGCCAACCATCTGCTGGAGAGAGAAACTGCTTGCTCTACAGAATGCTCTTCCGCACATGGAGTTAGCTGGATTTTCCTGGATGGGGCACTTTTCAGATCCAGCAGTTTGAGTATTTTTGTTTAATAATTTTTTTTACGTTGTTTGTCACGTAAAATAAGTAAGGCCACTGCTTATAACACAGGACAAAAATGCTAATAATCATGGAGGTGGATGTCTTCTGGCATGGTGGGGAGCCTGTATATTTCATAATGGGGTTTTGGATATGCATGTCACCACTAGTTGCTTTGATGTGGGAACATTTTAAGCATAAATCGTGCTACTTTCAGGGACATAAATATTAAGCACATATAGACCAGATTAAAAACAAGTCAGATATCCACACTGCAGGAGCTGGATAAAATATGGGATCTGGACATACTGCTGGTGAGTCCAGTCCTAAAATCGGAAGCCTCTTACCTAAAATTGCAATGTACTTTGTACTAGATCAGGTTTAGATGACCTGAACCAAAACATGGGAGCCAAACACCCCTGAAATATGCAGTTTGGATCTACATCCAAAATGTTTCCTGGACACATCTCTAGATCAAACTGACGTCTATCCTGTGAAATTCAGTTTTGATCATTACAGATGTGCAATGATAGACAGTCCCTGCCTGGAGCACCTAGAGCCTAGTCAGATGAAAGAATATTATTATTGTGATGCTCTGAGAAACTTGGAATTGCAAGCTATCACTTTGAGTGGTGTGGAGTGTTTCCTGCTTCTGCTCGTAAATTAGGGGGGTCTGTAGGGAAGCATACAATCAGTCATCAGTCTGCAGAGAAGAGTTCTAGAACAAGGTGGGGTGAGTTATGCCTTGCTGTCTTATGAAGCAGCCTGCTTTCCCTCTCTCAGATTTTGGTTACTGTGTTATCATTCTGGATTCTAAGAATAAAAGTAGTTATGTTGCAACGTTCCAGAAAGAGTATTTTATGTTTTTTGTCTGACTTCTGTTTGTATGCTATAAGCATAAGTTATTTGTATTTTATAGAGGGGAAACTGAGGCACAAAGCTCTTTAACGTGGAAACTAGCTTTTCTTCTTCGAGTGCTTGCTCATATCCATTCCAGTTAGGTGTGTGCGCGCCGCGTGCACGTTCGTCGGAAGATTTTTACCCTAGCAACACTCGGTGGGTCGGCAGGGCGCCCCCTGGAGTGGCGCCGCTATGGTGCCGGATATATACCCCTGTCGACCCAGCCGCCCTTCAGTTCCTTCTTACCGCCCGTGTCGGTCGTTGAACAGTGGAGCGCAGCTTAGCTGACCTCCGCTTCCCTAGCTACTCGTAGTTCTTGTGTGTAATACAGTTATAATCCTTATACGTTTTTTTAATAGTTAGTTTAATGATACTTAGCGGGGTTCGGGGAGTAGCCCTTCCCTGCAACGTGCCTGAGCCCATGCCCGGCTCACCGGTTTTTAGTCGTGTGCCTGCGGCCTCCGGCCGTTCCTGACAGGAAATCCACAACGACTCCTGTTTACGGTGCTCGGGGGATCGCAGATAAGTGCCCCATTTGCACGGCGTTTAAGCCGACAACATAAACAGGGAGCGGCACTTTCATTTCCCCTCCACCTTCTGCACAAGCGCGGGCTACTCGGCGGACAGAAGCGCCTCGTCCTCGGCACCGGACCCCGCTGGCACCGGCCGTTGCCGGCACCTGGAAGTCAAGTTGACTCGGCCACCACTCCATCTTTCTGAGGTTGAGGAAGCCCACGACTCTGACCCTACTAGTGCCGACAGCTCCCGCACGCGCCGTGGTTGAGCTCCCTGCTCCTGCTGCTTCCGTGCCAACAGCACCGCAGCCAGAGAGCTCATGCACAGTTGGATCGCCCGGGCACTGACACCTGCAGAGACACTGAGGATGCGGCACCCTTGATTCCGGTCCGCGGGGCCGTCGAATCCAGTGCTGCATGGCGCTCCCCGGCACGCGCCGTGGTTGAGCTTCCTGCTCCTGCTGCTTCCGTTTGCCACTGCACCGCAGCCCAGTGAGCTCGTCTAAGTCGGATCGCCCGGCACCGACTCCTGCGCGGCACCCGCCACCGTCGACACGTGGTTGGAGCGTCGTCATCCGGTGCATCCCCACAAGGGCCGTCGAATCCGGTGCCTGGCCGCTCCCCGCATGCGCTGTGGTTGAGCTTCCTGCTCCTGCTGCTTCCGTGCGCCATCTGCAACCGCAGCCAGTGAGCTCGTCTAAGTCGGATCGCCCGGCACCGACTCCTGCCGCGGCACCGCCTACGTCGACACCGTCGATCCCGGTCCCACAAGGGCCGTCGAATCCGGTGCCTGGCCGCTCCCCGGCATGCGCTGTGGTTGAGCTTCCTGCTCCTGCTGCTCCATGCCAACGGCACCAGCAGCCAGAGAGCTCATCTACCTCGGATCGCCCGGCACCGACTCCTCTGCGCGGCACCGACAACATCGGCACCGTTGATCCCGTCCCACAATCGGCTGACTGCTCCCCGGCAACGCGCCAATGGTTGATCGGACAGCCAAGATAAAGGAGCAATGCCTGACTGCTCCCCGGCACGCGCCATGGTTGAGCTTCCTGCTCCTGCTGCTCCGGCCAACGCACCGCAGCCAGAGGGCTCATCTCACTTGGATCGCCCGGCACCAATACCTACAGAGGCACCGGCGACGCTGGCACCGTTGATCCCGGTCCCAAAGGGCCGTCGAATCCAGTGCCTGACTGCTCCCCGGCGCGCGCCGTGGTCAAGCTCCCTGCCCCTACTGCTCCGTTGCAACCTGCACCACGGACAGGGAGCTTGTCTAAGCCGGATCGCCCGGCACCGACCTGCGGACACACTGCGCGGTCAGCCCTGTCGATACCTATCCCATTCACTGACCCGATAATCTCGGCACCGTTCTGGCTCCCATCACCGCTACAGGCGCTATGACTGCTGTACTGCTCCCGTCCTCGAGGTCTCGGTCGACCTCCCGGCACCGCTGTAGTAGGAGGTCCAGATCTCGTTTCCAGTACCGGTACGCCTTCCGGTACCGGTCCCAGGTGCCAAGTTGGGAAAGGTCTGGTAGAGTCAGAGACTCTGACCATGATTTTTCAGCACCTCCAATGGCCTTCCGGTCATGCACCTGTCTTCCCACGTGGACATCTCTTATATGCTCAAGACCGCGATTCTGGTGTGCCCACAACACCCTAAAAGGCCATCAGGACCTCCCATGGAGGGTCGCGCTCAATGTGGAACTCCAGGTGCGGAGTCCCGGAGGAACGGAACCCGTAGTGGCTGTTCTGTTGGCGGTTGCCCCACTAGAGGGGCCTACCAGTTTATTCGGACCATCCAGGCTTATTGCCAATACTCTCTGGAGGGTTCGACTGCTTGCTTGTCCGTCCTCTGCCCTGCTCACTGGTCATCCAGTTGGTTAAGAACAGTGAATGGATGGCCAGCAGGCGCCAGCCCCGAAATTGTAGGGGCTACGCGAGTGACCCTATTCACTCGCAAGGTGTACTCTGCAAGGCCTTATAGCCCTGCGTGACAATCCATGAGCCCTGCTTAGTCCCTATATCCGTACCACCGGGATGGCGATGGATAAATTTATGGAGCTTCTCCATCAAGACTCCCGCCAAGAGCTCACTGCCCCCTTGAGGAAAGGAAAACGGCGGCCAGAGCTTCCCTCCACGCCTTGTTACCATAAGGAGCATCTCATGACATCAGGTTTGAAACCTCTTTGAGGTGAAATCAACCCCAGACAGGAAAGCCTGAAGGACAACAGGGTCCTCATGCGATCTCTCTCGGCGTGCATACGCCAACATCCTACTGCAGGCCCTTCCGTCCCCAGCCACACCGCCACACTCTCTATGCCTCGCCAACAGATAGGGCTTTGGCAGACGGCGCGGCGGGCTGACGTGGTCGCAGACGACCGTCAGGACCCCGAGAGGGCCAAAATCGAGGTCCCTCGCGATCGCTATGGGGACCAAAGATAATCGTTCGAAGGTGCACCAAGGGTGGCGTACCGGTTACGGGCCTGATCCCACTCCTACTTCTCTTGGCGTGGTCCCAGTTAACTTCAGTCCGCTGTCTTCTACACATGGTGGAGCATGGGGGCCACCTCGACTTTGTTCCAACCCTGTCCCTCTTCAGAGGCTCCTCTCAGGCGCAATTCCTCTTACAAGAGGTGCAGACGCCGATGGATGGAGGGGGCAAAGGGGTTACTTCCTTATTCCCTAACCCCAACCCGTACGACGGTCTCAGACCTGTCCTAGACCCACAAGAATTCAACCAGCTTATGATAAGGTTGAAGTTCCGCATGGTATCCCTGGGAACCATTATCCTGTCCTTGGATCCTGAAGTCTGGTATGCGCCCTTGATATGAAGGACGCGTACTTTCACAATGCCATCTTCCCCTCTGCACGTAGGGAGATACCTCCACTTTCTAGCCAACCATCGGTACTTCCGGTTTACGGTATTGCTGTTTTGGCTTTTCAGCAGCCCCACAGGCATTTCCCAAGTGTGTGCGCCTCCCATCTCCACTGGATGGCGCGTATGCGTTTCCGTATCTGGTCGATTGGCTCATCTGGGGGACTCCAAGACACAAGTCGTTCAGCATGTGGCATCGTCAGGGACCTATTCACATGTCTAGGCCTGATGCTCACTATGGGGACATCCTCTCTGGTTCCCACGCATGGGGTAGACTTCAAGGAGCTATCCTGGACTCCGAGCGAGCCGGATCCTGCTCACACAGCCGCGGTTTCAGGCTAATGGCACTGATCATCTCGAAGTCTGCAAAACCCACCCGGACAGGGGCCCTATGGTCACGATAGTCACTCATTCCTCGAGCACCTTAGACTCCCTCTACCGGTGGCTAACCCCCTCCCTGATTGGGCAGGGATGCCGCTCCATCCGCATGACGACAGTCCCGCCTGGCGTGCCAGGGATTCCAGCAGCAGCTGCGAGGCCGTGACGACGACTCAGTGTTACGGCCAGCACAACGGCCATGTGCTCCATGAAGAACCTGGGTGGAACATGGCCCTCCTCCCTTTGTCAGAAGGCCATCCATCTCTGGCACTTTTTGCATAGCCCACTCGATAATTCTGGTAGCATCCTTTCTCCCAGGCATTCGAACGCCTTGACGCTTCAACTCGGCAGCCTTTCCTGTCTCTTGAGTGGTCGCCCTGCCCAGTGTGCTGCATTTTGTTGCTGGAAGTGGAGTTTTTCCCCACATATGGACCGGTTCGCTTACCGCATGAACAGGAAATGTCGCGGTTCTGCTCCTACCAAGGTCTCTCCCCGGGACCGATCTCGGACGCTGTTCTCAGGCCATAGAAGGGCCAACACGCTCCCCGGCTCATTGGTCCTACCCAAACTTCGCAGGGGCAGGATGCGCGTCATCATGGTCACTCCAGCGTGGTCCAGACAGCACTGATATGCCACGTTGCTCGGCCTGTCCATAGCCAACCCAATTACCCTGCCACTCCACCCACGCCTCATACCTCAGGACCACAGCAGACTTGCACCCGGACCTGCAGTCTCTTCACCTCACGGTGTGGCTGCTGCGTGACTAGCAGGGTAGCAGGAAGCCTTCCACCTGGTCAACGTACTTGCCTGGTGGAAGCGTTTCTTCTACAGGTGTGAAACGCTTAATCTTACTCCTGCTGAGGTCTCGATTCCCTCTATTTGGACTACCTCTGGCCTACAGCAGCAGGGCCTAGCGGTGTCATCGCTGAAGGTACACTTGGCAGCCATCTTTACCTTCCTCCTAGGCTGCGGTGATCGTTCTGTGTTCTCATCTCTATGTTTCGAGGTTCCTCAAGGGCTTGGAGCGCTTACACCCTTAGTACACCGCCCAGCCCCAACCTGGGACCTCAACATGGTTTTTGAAACCAGACTTATGTCTTCCCCCATTCGAGCCGTTAGCATCCTGCTCGTTGCCATACCTGTCTTGGAGACAGCTTTCCTCATCGCCATTACATCAGCCAGACGAGTCGTCTCGAGCTCAGGGCTCTTACGGTGTTCCACCATGCACTATTTTCCCAAAGACGAGGTGCAGTTACGTCCTCACACGGCTTTCCTCCCTAGGTGGTGTCTGCCTTTCCTGCTTTCCACACTCAATGCGATGGGGACAACAGTTGCACTCTCTGGACGTCTGTACAGCTCGCAGTTATGTTGAATGGACAAAACCATTTCCTAACACGCCCAACTCTTCGGGTCGCGGTAGCAGACCGGAGGAAAGGACTACCCGTTTTCCTCTCAGAGGATCTCATCTTGGTGATAACGTGCACCCGCACTTGTTATGATTTGGCTCACTTCCCAAGCCACATCACTATGCCTTCTACCAGGGCTCCGACTTGGTCTGCTGCCTGCTGACTCGTGTCCCTACCCACGAGCAATCTCTCGCGCGGCTCCGTGGTCCTTGGTCCATACCTTTGCTTCGCATTATGCTCTGGTTTAACAGTCAAGGGATGCTGCAGCCTCTGGCTCGGCGCTTTTGCATTTGCAGTATCTCACTCCGACCCCACCGCCTACATAAGGCTTGGGAATCACCTAACTGGAATGGATATGAGCAATCACTCGAAGAAGAAAGACGGTTACTCACCTTTGTAACTGTTGTTCTTCGAGATGTGTTTGCTCATATCCATTCCACACCCGCCCTCCTTCCCCACTGTCGGAGTTGCGGCAAGAAGGAACTGAAGGGCGGCTGGGTCGACAGGGGGTATATATCCGGCACCATAGCGGCGCCACTCCAGGGGCGCCCTGCCGACCCACCGAGTGTTGCAGGGTAAAAAATCTCCGACGAACGTGCACGCGGCGCGCACACACCTAACTGGAATGGATATGAGCAACACATCTCGAAGAACAACAGTTACAAAGGTGAGTAACCGTCTTTTCCTGCTTCTAAAGATCAGTCTCTTTTCATATAGCCATATGCAATTGCAGTCACTTTTATCTGGCTTTGTGGTTTCATGTAATGAAAAAAATCGTGTAGCAAAGTATAGTTTTGACTTAGCCCCATTCTGCAATCTGACCATGTGTAAAGCTTCATCACCTTCAATGACACTTCATAACCCTGTTGATCTGAGCAGCTAGTCAAAGTTTGAGGCCCTGAGGCTGTTCCAGTTGGGAGTAGAATTCAGTGATGGAGTCTGGTTTGTTACAACATTGTTTATTTACATGGAATGTAGAAAATCCTGTTCCCCTGAGAATGAATCAAACAGGGGACAATGTTCTGGCTCTCAGCACCCAAACTGCTCTTTCCAATCAGTACCCCAAATCTTTGTAGATTATTTTCAGGATTAAGTTGCCAGCTGCTTACTCAGTGTCTCTCCCATGCTTCTTTCTTACACACCTTTGGTTAAACCATACCCAATGGCACTCTCCACCCATATGATGCTAATTTCTGGGCAGGCGTCTCTTTTAAGTGAGGGCTTGTGGTAAACTTATTTGAAATGGAATGTGTTGGTTAAGCTTGTAACAGGTTCCCTGCAGGGACATTTCAGGATTGAAGTCTTAGCTAGTAATTTATGATGCAATACTATTTCCATAAGCAACCAGAAATATCTGATATTGAGGTGTTGCTGCATAATGCATCTCAAATTACCCCCTCATTCCCACACCTGCAGCGTGCATCACTATCCAACAGGGAATGTTTGAGCAAGCCTTTAAGAGTCCAAGAAACCTGGTCCATGGATTTTTTAGGATCTGATGCTGCAGACATCCATGTGCTCATGTGAATAGTTCCATAAATTCCCTAGTGGGTTTAAGTGTTTGTACGTGTAGGACATCAAATTGTCACTTTATAGCATAATCCAAGAGATCTAACCATCGTTTCTTGTCAAACCCGTTTGATGATAATTCCTGTTGTGATTTGAAGGACTTAAATGTTAGAAGCGTGATTCTATTTCTGTGAGGAGTGATTTAAAAAAAATAAAATTCTGGGATTCCAAAGGGTATCTTTTGTCTTTTAACCAAAATGCAGAATGTGAAGGCTGTATCTGAGACTCCTGCAGTACCGCCAGTTTCAGAAGATGAAGATGACGAGGATGATGCTGCTCCACCCCCCGTGATAGCTCCACGACCTGAACACACAAAATCAGTGAGCAAGCTAGAAATCTTTGTTCCCTTCCTACAGATTTCACCACTTTGGGCTACGCTGCAACTTTAGTCTGGCCAGGGTAAGGGGTGGTGCACAGCTGCACTGCCCCAGGAACATACTTGAGAACAAACTGTGACCCAGAGTCACAAACCATGTCTACACTTTGAGCTGGGGGTGTGATTCCTAGTTCGAGGAGAAATACTCACGCTAGCTCTGATTGAGTAGTATGCTAAAAATAACAATATGGCCGGGGTGGCAGGAGATGGGGAGCTAGCCTCCCCAAATACGTGTCTATGATCTCAGATGGGTAGATACTTGGAGTGCCTACCCGTCTCGCTGCATGTCACTGCAGCCAAACTGCTATTTTTAGCATGCTAGGTGATCAGAGCTAGCATGAGTATATCTCCTTGAGCTATCAGAGAGGAAGCACACTCCCCACTCAAAATGGAGGCATACCCATAATTCCTCCTTGCTCTGGGGGAGGAGTAAATTACTTCATCCCTTTTCATAGAGCAGCTTAATGGAGCAGCATCCAGCCATGGAGCTCTTAATGTAGTAATGCTCCTTACTGTAGTAATGTTTCTTTCATTGCTTGGCACATGCTACTGCTAAGGACATATGTCTAATACATAGAGATCTTTTATTTTTAATCTTCATTTCATAAAACATATTTCTCCCCAACACAAAGGTATACACTCGTTCTGTGATAGAGCCCCTTCCACCACCTCCTACCAGAGATGTGGCCACCTCGCCTGTCTCTTCACCCTCTGAAAACAGCACAACATCCCCTGACACAATGACCAGGAATACAGAGAAACAGAAGAAAAAGCCGAAGATGTCAGATGAAGAAATCTTGGAAAAATTAAGTATGTCATCTTTTAAAATCTGTATTCTGATTTATTTGGTGTCTTAGAGGCAAATTCCCTTCCCAAATCCTTACTAAGCAGAGATCCTGTGACAGTTACATTCTGAGATCTCTCACTTCAGACTTCACTTTATGACTCAATGTTTGTGTTATTCAGTGACCAATTCAAGTGCAAATTTAAGCACCAAGAGCCTTATTTTCAGGCATGCTGAGCACGATGATTGCAAGTGAAGCCAGTGGGAGCTGCAGATGCTCAACCTCTGTGGCAATTAGGCCCTGAATATATACATATATATAGATATTTTTTTCAGCGTGAAAGCTGAAGCCAACCTAGATATTGCTTTTTCTCAACTCTAGTATAATTATAATTAACTTTGTTAGGCTGAAGGTGAGCAAAGCTTATTACTATGACTACAACCCCTCCCCCCCAAAAAAACAACCCTTAAATAAAATCAGCAAAAGGATATAGCTAGAAAACTTCCTCATTGCTCTCTTCCCATAGATACCATGGTCTAAAGGCAACCTATGGCACCTACGGCGAAGGTGGCATGCGAGCAGATTTTCGGTGGCACTCACACTGCTCAGGTCCTGGCCACCGGTCTGGGGGGCTCTGCATTTTAATTTAATTTTAAATGAAGCTTCTTAAACATTTTAAAAACTTTATTTACTTTACATACAACAATAGTTTAGTTCTATGTTATAGACTTATAGAAAGAGACTTTCTAAAAATGTTAAAATATATTACTGGCACGCAAAATCTTAAATTAGAGTGAATAAATGAAGACTCAGCACAGCACTTCTGAAAGGTTGCCGACCTCTGGTCTAAAGTGATTGGTGCCCAACATGAGGCAGGCACCTTTTTGAAGGCAACTGATGGTCAGAGGGTCGGTTGCTCACTCACAACTTTCTATAGATCAGGCCGTGGTTAGGGGTCTCAAACATTGAGATGCCCCAGATCACTGGTTGCTTTGGAAAATATAGGCCCAGGTTTCCATCGTGTCTCCAAATGGTTTCAACATTTGCTTTCTATTTGTAACATTTTAAAAGCATTCTGGTACTGTGGGTGCCTTTATCATTAGCAATACAGTACAGCTGAGACCAGCAGCAACACTCAGAAAATCTCCCTCCATCTTCCCAACAAAACCAAATAAAAGGGACTTTCCTCACTAAAATTCCCACTCCCTTAAACACAAGCTTTTACCAGGCCCTGCTCCTTTCAAACGCCTGGGTAAAATTGCAATGGGGAAGGTCCCCAACCTCTGACTTTTAAGTAGTAAGTTCGCACAAGCAAATTTTAAACATGAGAGAGTACAATATAACTTGCAGATCAACTGTAATACAAATATGAATCATAATGAAACCCAGGACCAGCTCCTCAGCTGGTATAAATTAGGGTAGCACCTCTGAAGTCAATTAGGAAAAACTTTCTAACTATAAGGGTAGTTAAGCTCTGGAATAGGATTCCAAGGGAGGTTGTGGAATCCCCGTCATTGGAGGTTTTTAAGATCAGGTTGAGTAAACACCTGTCAGGGCTGGTCGAGATTGACTTGGTCCTGTTTCAGCGCAATGGGCTGGATTAGATGACCTCTCGAGGTCCCTTCCAGCCCTACATTTCTGTGATTACTGTTATTTTGTATTACCATGGTCCCCAGTCATGGACCTGGATCCCAGCGTGCTCGGTGCTGCACAAATATAGGGCCAAAAGACAGTCCTTGGCACCAAAGAGCAAAGGAGTGATTATTGTGTAACAAAAAGGCTACTAAATAGAATCACTTGAGTAATTTAAGGTAATGTGAGTGCAACACTTGCAAAGTCACTACAGCTGTGTTGTATAAATGTGTCAGCCTTGCTGGATCTGCTTTAAAGGGCCATGTGTTCTGCATTGTGTTAATTCTTTCACACTGATGCCTTTAGCAACACCCTCTGGCAGCTACAAGATTGTTTTTTTGCTGGAAGCTTTGCCATCTATTGTCTCCCCAGTGTAATTCTATTGAGGGAGCAGAGTTGAACTTGCACATACTGGGGTTCAGGTTGGCTCATAGATGGGTCTTCTGACAACCACTTACAGCTCTTGCAAACATAATTAAGAACATAAGAATGGCCATACTGAGTCAGACCAAAGGTCCATCTAGCTCAGTATCCTGTCTTCTGACAGTGGCAAATGCCAGGTGCTTCGAGGGAGTGAACAGAACAGGTAGTCATCAACTGATCTATCCCATCACCCTTTCCCAGCTTCTGGTAAAGTTTAACAGCTTTTCTTGCAACTACGAATATAGAAAGACTTTAAGAACTTTTAGCACATATGCAGCACTTTGAAAACCTTACTAATCTTGCCAACCTCCTGTGAGGCAGGGAAGTATTACCCCATTTTACAGATGAGGATACTAACTCAGAGTTTAATAATATCACAACTCCTCCTAAATCCTGTCATTACCCCTCTCCAGCAGTTATCAAATTTACAGTCTGAACCCAAGGCCTATGCCTTACACTGGAAGAGAGGTTTCTTGAGCCCTTGCCCAGCAGTTCATCCTCAAGGAGCAAGAGTCATTTCTATAATTGTGGTGTCAATTCTCGGTTTGTGTAGTTGGGCTGCCCCTTTGTTCCTCTCTGTTACTTCTGTCTGCCCCAGATCCTGTGATTTGGCCATGCCCAAGTGATGCCTGAAAATAGCCTGTTTTTACATCACTTGCCACTGGGGTTTCCAGGCCTCATTATACTAAATGCAAAGTGGTCTGCAGAGTGGTCTACAAGGGCCACTATGCGTCTAATTGGTGTTTCTTGCTCAGCTCTGGGCACTTGTGAAAATCCCATGTGATACAGCATGGCCAGAGGGCAGCATAAGAGTGTTAGCAGGGGGCCTTATTCCCTGCCAAGGGAGGAAGGTTTGCTTTAGATTAACTAGAGCACCTGTGGCCAATTAGAGCACCTGACTCCAGTTAGAGCACCTGACTCCAGTCATGGGATATAAACCCCTGCTTCAGTCAGACAGGGGGTGGTAGTTGAAGGAGAAAGGTTGGATTGGAGTAGAGTGCAGATTGCAGAAGAGAAGAGTTTGTCCAGAGAGAAATAGAAGGTTTGGAGGAGTGCTGCGGTGGATTGGGAAGCCCAACAGAAACCCTAGGTAAGGGGCACCAGGCTTGTATAGAAGAGAGGCGAGAAGCCCTTCACAAGCTGACGGGTATGAGAGGGAAGTAACCCAGGGGAAGAAACCGCTAGTCAAGTGGTTCACCACAACCCCAGGGCCCCTGGGTTGGGACCTGGAGTAGAGGGCGGGCCCAGGTCCCTCCCTCTCCACTCCCCTTCTCCAAGGACACTAGGGGAGTGATTAAGAACTGGTTCAGAGGCAAGCAATATCGCCCTGAACCTACCCCAGAGAAGAGAAAGCGCGAGACCCAGAGAACAATACCAGCAATTTGCCACACCCACCATGTACTGACTGCTCAGGTAACTTGCAAACACTAACTCTGAAAAACCCTTATGTTCCCAATTTCCATATTAAACCCTAGAATGGCACCTCTTTGGCGCTTTCCATCTGCCTGTGCTTTTGGAAAAGTTGGCTTTAATTTTCCCCTCTGATTCCCAACCTACCCAGGGGGATGATGATACTTCCTTATACCTCAAGGGTGTTGTGAAGATCAAAGCTCTTTGCAGAGAGTAACTGGAAGGACAAGTAACATTGAAATCGAAACTGATTTCACTGATTTTTGACAAAGGTCCTCTAGAAACCAGGAAGGTTTCTCTCAGAACCTTGCTTGGTTTCCTGCCAGGTTGCCAGCCAGGCAGACTGCCTTAGAACCAGGCATCCCCAGGGCTTCCAGTGTCTGTAGCTTTGAGGCAGCCCACCAGGCAATCTGCCCTCAGCTGGGACCCCCTGGCTTGCAAGGTGTGGCTCTGGGGCAGCCCCTGAAGCAGTCTGCCCCATGGTGAGGGTTCTGTCCCCTTCCATGGAGAACTTCAACATTTGGGGGCTTTGTTCCAAATTGGAATGAAACCAGATCTCCAGCTCTCAGAATCCTCTGTGAAATGGAATACTTTCCTCGGCCCAGCTCTACTAAATATAAATCCATATCCTCTACTCTCTGCCCTGTCCCTGCAAGGGAGCTGAGCAGCCATGCTGCTGGGAAAAGAATGAGCATCCACTGCATGTTAACTGTGGTGACAATGACGCTTATGGCCTTCCAGCAAACTGGTTCTCTTTTAAGCCCTGATCTTGCAGAGAACTCCATGTGAGCAGCTCCTGCATCTGCCAAGTGCAGCCACAGGCATTTACCCACGCAGAGGTCATTTTGAGGTTGGGGCCTTGATGCACAATGGATTGCTCTTGCATTGGTGTATAATGAGAATTTTAAACCCCCCTCCTTTTTTTTAAAGGAAGTATCGTGAGCGTGGGTGACCCCAAAAAGAAATACACACGGTTTGAGAAGATCGGACAAGGGTTAGTATATGCTGCTCCCCCCACCCCGTATACACACAGCAGAAAACCCAAGCTGGGTTTGTTTGCTGGAAACAGTATCATAACATTTTCCTTCCTTCCCCCTCCCCGCATACTCTTTAGTCATAGTGACTGTGAGGTTTTGTGTGATTGTTTAATATTAAAATATATGTCATTAGATGACCGTGTTGCTAAATATATGTGTGTGCAGGGAAAGAACCGCTTATTTCCAGTGCACAAAACCTCTTCAAATTACAGATTTGCTTTAAGAATTAACCCTTTCTGCTCAGCGTTGGTTTTGTGTCCCCTGGCAGTGGGGTGTAGGAGAAGGAGTATCAGATGTATTACCTCTTTCTTTACTGACAGTTGACTCCATTTTTTAAGATGGCTGTTAATCTATTGTACAAATGTTTTCTCCCAGTAGTGAGTATACAGATGGTTAACTTTTTTTCCATTTAAAACTATGCAGGCTTCTCTCTCTCTCTCTGGGCCATTAAAGACAATGGAAGATTTGCTATTGAATCCAGTGGGTGCAGGATCAAGCTATCTGTCGCTCATTACAAATGCCATGTCTGTCTTGCCTCGCTGATTCAGTCTACCCTTTAATCTCTGCCTTGTTGGGGAGCTTTAGTGCTGTCGTGTCAGTTTAGATGGGATCAACTCATGTTCCAAATTAGTGATTTTTCCAGAACAAGGTTCAGTCGAAGACCCTAACCATGTCAAGAGATTGTTGTGTTATAGCCAGTTCCTCAATATATTCTCTGTCACTCTTTTTAGCCATTGGGCTTTGCTCATAAATATTTCAGATTGCTGTTTACTCTTGGAAATGTTGTGTAGAAACAGAGTTGAAATGAAATGTTCATTTAAGATAAAAATTTAATGGATTGGAAAATTCTTCTTTTATTTAAAGCTGTCACTCTTGCTGGTTAGCACTAACAATGTGTTTTCTCCCTGCTTTGGTTAGCGCTTCAGGCACAGTTTATACTGCAATGGATGTAGCTACAGGACAAGAGGTGAGTGCTGCCAAATTGTTTCTTCACTGAGCTTTGGAACAGCCCCTACAGGTTCTAACTGACACTACAAAACATAGATCTTCTTTCAAAGATTCATGACATTTAGCTTTAAATTAAAAACAAGCGTTCTCGTTAAATGAGAGGCCTGGGCTAGTGGTCTGAGCATAGGACTGGAAAAAAACAGGAGCTCCTAAATTCTACACCATGCATAACTTCACATTTGGAAGGATTTATTTATTTATTGGAGCCATGAGGGTGTGTGGGGGTGTGTGTGTGTGTAAAAACATACTCATTATATGTGATATTAACATACATACTGTGCATTTACCTATATCCTTCATTTTCCCTGCGCTCTTCCAGAGAGGGGCCCATCTACTCTATCCTCATTTAAGTCCCCCTTAAGGACCCCACTCTTCATCCGCTGCCTACAGTGAATCTAACTGACCTGCACAGAAAACCTTTGTTTCCCTTTCCCAATCCAATCTCTGTCTACCTGCTTGTCTGCCCTAAGGCTGCTAGATCACTGGGGCAGGTACCATCTCATTTTGAACATCTAGAAAGCACCCAGCACATCATGGACAGTGCCATAAACTAATGAGAGGGATAGCTCAGTGGTTTTTGAGCATTGGCCTGACAAACCCAGGGTTGTGAGTTCAATCCTTGAGGGGGCCATTTAGGGGTCTGGGCCAAAAATCTGGGGATTGGTCCTGCTTTGAGCAGGGGGTTGGACTAGATGGCCTCCTGAGGTCCCTTCCAACCCTGATATTCTATTCTATGAGACAATGGGCTCACAGCACCTCAGAAAATAAGGTCTTATATATTACATGTCTATAAGACAAATAAGAATTTTGGAATGATGGAATAATGTTCATTCTAATAATACTAGTATTGAGATAAACAGGAAAGTTTGTAGTATTATTGGTCCTTGAAATATGGGTCCATTTTCCAATTATACAAAGCCAACAATTAAATACCAGTAGTCTTACAACTATCTGCTTTTTGCTGACACTGTATTAGGGACTGAAAAGGGGTGAGATGACAAAGCACTAATAAAAGTTTGATTCACATTTTTGAAAAGAGGAACCATGTTGGCTGTTGCTTGTTTCTTACAATTCCTTTGGAAAAGTAGTCTGGAAGTTTGTGCCTGTATGTTGCCTCTTAGCATCCCTTAGCTGAGTTCCATACTGATACTCAAACCCATTGTACACAACTGTGTAACCCATGGACTTGAGTGACTTCCAGTAACTCCTGGTTCTCAACATGGTGAGAACATGATCAGACCATAGACTTTACATTCCTGAAATCCTTAACCATTGTATTTTGTTAACCCGTTCCTTGTTACGCTAAGTTCAAGGCATTTTTGGACACCGGTATCAATCTTTCCTATTATTGTGAAGTTCATTGACATTGAATGGCAGCACGTTTAAAGGTAATAAAAGGAAATATTTTATTATACAATGCATGTAACCTGTGCAACTGCTTGTCACAATATATAACAGGCTAAGAACTTAGTAGGATTATAAAAAGACTCTACATCTATATGGATAACGAAGTTACTATTGTACGAATTAAAAATAAAAGATGAAGCCAGAATTTTGGAAGGGATGGATGCTTCAGTGCATAAGCCATGCTCTGACTAATGAATTAGAAAGTAACTTTCACAGGGGAGTATGGGGGCAGGCTATCCCATAACTATGTACTGGTTTGCTCTGAAGCTTCTGATACTGGTTACTGTGAGACAAAATAGTGGGGTTAGTTAGTTGGCCGGATGTTCTGGTCCAGTCTGTCAATTCCTGTGCTCCTAGTTTCTCACCAGTTCTTCTTTAGATCCAGGATGGCTTCTCCTCTGGCTGTGTTCTATATTCTATGTGTCATAAAACTGTCTTGTTTGTAAAAGGAATCTCTTTTACTGTTAGGCTGTTTGTTATCTAACAGATATATGGGTGGTTAAAATCCCCCTGATCTAGGGATTTCTTGTCTTCCAGCTCTGTGGGGTCTGGAGCAGATACCCTCTGTTTTTCATTCCTCCTGTCCTAAGGGAACAAATGTCACCACTTCATGTTTTACTGTCAAACTGCAGTTTGACAGCTTTGTAAATGCTGTTGCCAAGCAGCACGTTCTCTCTAGTCTCACCTGTGTCAGGGTTTCCTGTAGAATCTATAACCATAATATCTAAGTGCTGATTGTACCTATCTATACTGGCATTTTCCTTGCTGGGTCCCATCCATTAGAAGTGCTGCCTTTTCTGCAAATAGCTCTTTGCCATAAAGGCGAAACTACATTCCCTTCACTTTGTCTTTGCCTAAATATTGTAAAAAACCCAACAGTATGTTAACACAATCAAACTGATTCTGCCAGCTAATTCATACTGAGCAGTCCCATTGTTTTAACAGTTAAATGACTATACTATGAGTAAGAGTGCCTGATTTGGCCTTTTATATACTGGTATTGTGACTATTTGGATATAATGGCGAAGAGCACATTGCATGAGACTGCGGTCTACTTTGTTAATACACACACACAGAGATTTATGTATGTACAGTGATGCACTGCAGAAAGATACAGACCAAGAGACTATAATAAGAGTCCACCCCACCCCCAAAGTTTTGGCTAGAGGTGGATCTGAACCAGACTCTCAGGTCTAACCACCACCAAACTTTGGATCTGAACACTGCTGCTCACCATTGTAGCTCTAGTTATAACAGAGTGAAATTAGTACCTTGGAAAACTGCACTTAAGCTGAATGAATTTGTCCCACAAATTTCTTGGAGCCTGATTTGCATTTGAAAGAAGATGCTGATCTGAAATAAAGAGAGCTGGATTCCTTAAAGAATGAGCTTTTTAGAGAAATCAATCCATGTTGTAGTAAGGAGCTATTTGTTATTTTGCCAAGAGCACTGCAAAGAGCAAGGTTGTCCAGCTATGATGCAGGCTTCCAATAGGAAAATACTTGCCTCTCGATATTTTTTTGCTTGCGATGCTGAATGCTTCTGGAAGTTGACTGGATGAAAGTACTTGCACTGTTGCAAAACACTGAGTACTCTGAGATAATAAAGTGGTGGTGAACTTTATTTGCAAATTGGACTTAAGCAGCAGAGACTAGCAACTGGCAGATTTCTAGGGATGTTAATATATTAATGCTTTCCATATTTTTTCTCTCCCACTCTTAGGTTGCAATCAAACAGATGAATTTGCAACAGCAGCCCAAGAAAGAACTTATAATTAATGAAATCCTTGTAATGAGGGAAAACAAAAACCCCAACATTGTCAACTACTTGGACAGGTATGTTCTGATTTAAAAGATAGGCTGTGTATAGCCACTGCCCTTCACCTTCCTCAGTGATCCTGTTTGAATCCAACCCAGGGTGATAGTAACACTATCTAGTAACTATGTGCCAGGAGTTTGGTGCTCTCTGTCCAGTTCTGCATCAAACAGCCTTCATTGGCACTCGATTCACTGTAAAAATGCTGGCATGGAAGGCTTTAGTGCTGTGCAGTCAGGATTCCAAGTTGTATCCCTCTCCTTTGCTGCATTTTAGACACCAGAGGAGAAATGGAAACAGCTCATCGACACCTCCTCCCCGTCACGAGCCGGGCCACCCCTCCACCCCCCGCCGCCAGCCAGTAGTGCACCATGTGGCCACACTGCTCCCGAAAGGGGCCAACGCGCCTCTGTGGCCCCTGGGAGGGGGCATGTGGCTCTGCGTGCTACTCTTCTTTGCAGGCACCACCCCTGCAGCTCCAATTGGCCACAGCTCCTCATTCCCAGCCAATGGGAGCTGCAAGGGTGGCGCTTGCAGGCAAGAGCAGTGCATAGAGACCCCTCCCCCCCATGGGTCATGCTGGCCACTTCTGGGAGTGGCTTGGGGCCGCTCAGGCTGGAGTTCGCGATCGACGGAAGAGTGTCCAGGATCAACCTGGTGATTGTGATCAGCGGGTTGGTGGCCACTGCTGTAGACAGTCTGAAACACATCTGTGAGAGCCATGAACTGCACCTTTCAGCCCAACAGGTTGTTCACCTAATGATCACGGTAGAAACGTCAACATTGTCAATTGTTTTATTGTTGACCATTTTAGAAGAAACATTCAGTTAAAAGGCTTTTACTCTAATCCCAAATTGCCTTCCCAATTGCCAAAAACCTCACTTGTCTCCTTCCCAGCTGCCAGAACCTGTAACCTCCCCCAATAACTATTAGGATGCAATTATGAGCTGTCAGAACAAAAACGTGTGTCATATCCAAAACTGGGGGGGGGACTGCATACAGTGACTTGAATTTAGTATCAGACTAAATAATCTGGAGCACTGTGTATTGATTGTATTAGCCATTTTCATACGTCATTAAAGTTCTCCATATTCAACTTCAATGGAGCTGCCACAGAATTAAGGTCCAGGTTGCTGTGGAGGATCTCTGGACCACGCACTTAAATCTTGACTTTCTCCAGCCCTTCAAAAGCACTGTAGGTAAATAGCCATGAGGTTTGTCTGTGGGTCTTTCAGATTAGACTGTGTAACAGAATACGCATCTGCTCTGCAAAGATATTAAAGTCCCCAAGACCTTTTCTTAAGGGATCTGCCTGACTTTACCCAAAAACGCCGCTCCTCACACTTTTGCATCTGTGAGCTGCAGTTCAGTGGTGCTGTATATACTGCAGACTTGTATAGCATTTTAGTACCTTTAGGGATGACAGGTGCAGCTATATAAATGTAAATTGTTATGAATAAAACCAAGGGTGTGTTGAGATGGAGAAGTGACATTGCAAATGCACTCCGTTATTTTACCTTCAGCTTTTTCCCAGTGTGTATTTGAGACAGACACCAGTCTGTTATTGATCAGTCTAGCTGTTTTTGGGCCTACAGTAGAACCTCAACATTACAAACACCTTGGGAATGGAGGTTGTTCATAACTGAAATGTTCACGACTCTGAACAAAATGTTATGGTGGTTCTTTCAAAAGTTTACAATTGAACATTGACTTAATTCAGCTTTGAAACATTACAATGCAGATGAAAAATGCTGCTTTTAACCATCTTAATTTAAATGAAATAAGCACATAAATAGTTTCCTTACCTTGTCAAATCTTTTTTTAAACTTTCCCTTTATTTTTTTAGTAGTTTAACACTGTATTGTACTGTATTGGCTTTTTTTTCGTTTCTGCTACTGCCTGATTGCATACTTCCAGTTCCAAATGAGATGTGTAACTCTGGTGTTCATAACTCTGAGATTCTGCTGTATCTGTTTCTCTCAGCACATAGCATACAATAATCCTCTAAATCACACATGAGGTACATTCAAATAAGTCCTGAGAATCCTTCCCAACCACTGGCACAATCACTAGAACCTTCAGTCATACCACCAACCATACTCCGTTTGTGTAGTTCTCCCCATGATTCCAGGAAAACTTGGGAGAGGACTGAGCCTTGTAGCACATCATGTTGGGATTCTGAATCCAGGTGAACTGAGGCAGGAGACGGTGATCCAGACCCCTCCACCCTGCCACCAGTCCTCTCACAATTAAAACACAATTAATTCAAGCACTGCAGAGGACTGAACTGTCCCACAGTTGAATGGAGAGCATTTATAAATATTTGGCCATCAGTGACTTGTAATGTGACTTCTGGGGGTTAGTTCTTGACTGTTCTTTTTTTTGGTTTGTTTTCAAATGTCTCTTCCCACCTGTGTAGAGTGTTGCAAAGAACACAAGATTAAATGCTGTGAATTTAACTTGGTTGATGGAGAGCAGTGTAACAACTTCCTTTGACAATAAGGTTGCTTAAAGGAGGCATTTATTATCTAATTAGAGAAGCTGTGCTACACTACATGTACTGCGCTTGCCTTCTCCATTAAGAAAATCTGGGCTATTGGTAAAAGCAGCAGAGAATCCTGTGGCACCTTATAGACTAACAGATGTTTTGGACTGTGAATGGCTTGCCAACTACAGAACCAGTTCCTCTTCCCTTGGTTTTCACACCTCAGCTGCTAGGACAGGGCCTCATCCTCCCTGATTGAACTAACCTCGTTATCTCTAGCTTGCTTGCTAGCATATATATACCTGCCCCTGGAAATTTCCACTACATTCATCTGACGAAGTGGGTATCACACGAAAGCTCATCCCAAAACGTCTGTTAGTCATAAGGTGCCACAGGATTCTCTGCTGCTTTTACAGATTCAGACTAACACGGCTACCCCTTGATACTGGGCTATTGGTAATTACATGCCCTGTCGTCTTGTTTAAATGCCTCCAGTACATGAGCTGCAGCTTTGTCATTGCCCTTCTTTCAAAAGACATCTTGAATGAACTGAGCATTCTATCTGCTTTAGCAGTGGGCAAAGCAGCTCCAAATAGTTTCGGAATAGTTACAAGAGGGGGAAGCTATGTGCAGATTAGGTCTACTGTGGTACTTCAGTTTTGAACCAGTGTGAGCCTGGGGTTCTGTTGGTAGTAAAAAGGGTGTAATGTAGTTGTGAATCAGGCTTGCCCTGGCTCTCTATTCCCTGTCCTTTCTCGACACTGATGCCTTTCCGATTGGAACCCAAATTTGCTTAGCAAATCTTTATTACAAAAGGCAGCATGGGGAAGGATACCTTGCAATTAGGTAGACTGGACTGGGAAGAAGAAAGATCTAAGCCCTTTGGATCTATAGGCTTCCAACATCTGAGTGAAACCAGATCATAGGCCCTTCTATTGCCCATTCCTCTGACTGTAAATGGGGTAAGCGTGCTTTATCCACCAGAATTGCATCTGAAATGAGTTTTGTACAGATGCCTAGAGTTCCAACCAGATTGGGTCCCCTTTGTGCAGCACTGTATAAAAATACTATGCAATGCAGTGTATATTTTCCTTTGAATCCCAATCCTCCAGTGCTTTGCATATGAATGAGAACATAAAGGCCAATACTGGTCAGACCAAAGGTCCATCCAGCCCAGTACCTCTCCAACATGTGCCAACGCCAGTCCCGAGTGATCTCTCTCCTGCCATCATCTCACCCTCTCACAAACAGAGGTAGGACGCCATTCCTGTACCATCCTGGCTAATAGCACTATGGACTTAACCTCCATGAATTTATCAAGTTTTCTTTTAAACCCTATTATAGTCCTAGCCTTCACACCTCCTCAGCAAGACAGTTCCACAGGTACTGTGCACGTTACGAAAGACTTCCTTTATTGTGTTTTGTAAGCTGCTGCCCACTAATTCCATTTGGTGACCCTAGTTCCTTTGTATTATGGGAATAAAGTAAATGAACTTTTCCTTATCCACTTTCTCCACATCCTCATAATTTTATATACCCATCATATCCCCCTTAGTCTCCTCTTGTTCCAAGCTGAAGTGTCCTAGCCTCTTTAATCTCTCCTCATATGAGACCCATTCCAATCCCCTAATCATTTTAGTTGCCCTTCTCTGAACGTTTTCTAATGCCAGTATATCTTTTTTGAGATGAGGAGCCCACATCTGTACGGTGGACCCCTGTACCTATGCAGAGCCCCGTGAGGTAAACTTAGAGACCTTTTGTTTCTCAGCTTTTGAGAGAAATAGCCTTTAAAAACAAACAAACAACAAAACCAACCAATCAGCCCCACAAAAATAAAACCCTTCAGTTGTAGTCAAGTATATGGAAAAGCCCCATGCAATTGAATAGGAGTAGAATCACAGTGCTACCCAGGAATGTGATACTGTACTGTGCACCTCTGAAATTTAATAGCTAATTCTTATTTCGCTGTAAGATTTTAAAAAATTAATAGTGCTCTGTAGTAGAAATATAACTTTGTATCAAGTACTATGTGATTGTCCAAAAACTGTGCAGAAGAGCTGTTGTTTTCTACTGAATTCTATAGAGTTTTTCACAAGAGCAGGTTTATAGTGATGGTTGGTGTTTATATGTTGTCTTCTATAGAAAAATCTCAAAGTACCTTATAAACCGTAAGCCTGAGAGAAACACATCACTATTCTACAGCTGGGGAGACAGAGGTACAGAGAGGTTCTGGGCCCGATTCTCCCACCCTGACTCACGCTGAGTAACTTCTCGTTGCATAAGGAGCCCCATTTCAGTAGGACTACATAGCGTGAGTCAGGGTGGCAGAATTTGACCCCAAGTGATGTGCCCAAGGTCATACAGCAGGTCAGTGGAGGGAACAGAACTTGGTCCTGTATCTGTAATCACAGTCCCCTTTGCTGTCTCAGAAACTGCACCCCCCCCTCCAAAAAAAAAACAACATTTGAAACATATCTGCAATAAACTATTCAGTGACTAATACTGGCCTCTGCTGTGGTTAAAGATCAAGATGAGCCTGGAGGTGGCACCAGCTTGCTTCCTCAAATCACATTTACGCAGCTGGAGCTGGCAGGAAGCTTGAATTAATTCTGTGTCCTTGCAGGTTTTGTAAGATCTCTGCTATTTAGGTGCCAGGCTCTGCCATGCACATACGGCTGCTGATGGCATAGCTTCAGATTCCCAGCATGCTTCTTGGCTTGCTCTGTTCGCTGCGCAGAATTACTCTTCAGCTTCCAGCTGGTGTTCACTGAGTTGCGCTGTGTATGGTCATGCTGGACATGTGATCTCCCAATCTCTTGCCCATTGGGCAAGCTGAGTTATGCTGCAGAAGACACTAGTGGCAGGGAAGGAAAGTGCCACTGATCAATTAAAGGCGCTGATGAAATCTGCAAGGCAGGCATGTCTAATTGTACTTGACTAGAAAGATGATGATGGTGATGATGATGAGTAAGACACAAAACCTTAAAAGCGGGTGGGGGGATTTTTGGGATACAATAGCTTTGGGGATCCATTAGGAGGAGGATGATCCATTTTCATCGGGTCAGCAGGAATATTCATGAAGAAAATTGTAGTGTTCCAACTGTATAGTCTCCTTCAAGAGAGAGTTATTGCACAGACAGCAGAACCAGTCATAGCCCAGTTCCTATGGAATCTGTACTGCTGGGAAGAGACTCCAAACAGAGCAGCAAAGGGGGCATTGCACCACAGCTTCCTTTCCCCATGGACATATGTTGTCCAGAGGCTGTGTTCTCGGCACATGCAGGGAAACATAGGCCAGTTGGTGAATGTTCCTGGGTCCTGTGTACACTCCTGCAGGATTCTCAAGGGATTTGCCCAGTACAGTGCAGAGAGTCATTGGTGAGCTGGGATTCTGATCTCCTTGGCTCCTAGTCACCTGCTCAGATGACTAGACCATACCTGTCCTTATTTAACTAGAGTCTCTTTTAGTGCAAATGTAAATGGTGTGTGTTACTTTGGAGCAAAAGCCCACACCCTGAAGCAGTCCTGTGTGCCTCAGAATCATTACTACCTACAATAACTCCTTGCTTAACGTTGTAGTTATATTCCTGAAAAATGCGACTTTAAGTGAAACGATGTTAAGTGAATCCAATTTCCCCATAAGAATTAATGTAAATGGGGGTGGGGGTTAGGTTCCAGGGAAATTTTTTTCACCAAACAAAAAACTATATAGCTATACACACAGTATACGTTTTAAACGAACAATTTAATATTGTTCACAGCTATGATGATTGCGAAGCTTGGTTGAGGTGGTGAAGTTAGAGGGTGGAAGAGGGAGGGATGTTTCCCAGGGAATGCCTTGCTGCTAAATGATGAACTAGCACTTGGCTGAGCCCTCAAGGGTTAACGTGTTGTTGTTAATGTAGCCTCTCAGCAAAGGTAGCACGAACAGGAGGGAGAGGAGACAGCATAGCAGACAAAGAAAGACACACACCTTGTGTGTGGGGGAGAGAGAGAGAGATGCACACTGCCCCTTTAAGTAAGCTGACCCACTCTTAAGTGCCTTGTCTTTTTAAGTGGATCAGGAAGTTGAGACAGCAGCTGCTCCCCCAAGCTCTCTTTCTCTCTCTCCGTCCGTGTCCCCACCCTGCTCTATATAGAGAAGAGGTAAGTGAGGTGCAGGAGCAGGGCGCAGGGAGACACCCTGACATTAACCCCCTCCCTTCCGCTCCTGCACAGCAAGCAGGAGTCTCTGGGAGCAGCTCCGAGGCAGAGGGCAGGAGCAGCACATGGCAGTGGGGGGAGGGACAGCTGAACTGCCGATTGATTGCCTGCTGGGTGGCTGCAGCACAGAGAATTTAGGGAAGCAGGGAGTTGATGGGGGCTGCTGGTCCACCCTGGATCCAAGTCCCCACCAGCTAGCTGCAACGGGCTGCTCTTCCTGCAGGCAGTGGGCAAAGCAGACGGCTGCCAAATGACATTAGAAGGGAGCATTGCACAGCTTTAAATGAGCATGTTCCCTAATTGATCAGCAACGAAACAACGTTAACTGGAATGACTTTAAGTGAGGGAATTACTGTATTTTAAAGCCAGAATATGCGTTAAAACTTCTCGATTCTCCTATTTGAAAGATTTTAGCTAATCATTGAACCGGACACTCACCTTGCTTTCTACCTTTGACAACTTGGAGAATTATTCATTACTTTGAGACTGTCTATTACATTTTCCTCTGGCTTTCCAGCTGCAGTAGGATTGGTCATCTGATCAGACTGAAGCGTTCTTTAATTGATGCTAGTGCACAATGTCACGACCAGCACAGCAGCTCTTAATCTGATTTGATTCTTGTTTTTCTGTCTGCTGATCACGTCTGCTTTATAGACCAACAGGCTGCAAAATGTGCTGGTAATAAAATGTGTAAAGCTGACCACATAGATTCTTTTCCCGCCTCAAAATTAACTTTTAAAAACTGGAGGGTAGCAATGATGAGATAGAAGTTATAATTGGCATTTACTGTGAGGATAACAAATAAATTAAGCTTCCCACTGTGGGCCTTGTAAAGGAATGTAGTTTCTCACATTACAGATGGGCAAATTGAGGCAGAGGTGAGATGACTCACTGAAGGTTACACGAGTTAATGCCAGAGATAGCAGTTCTTCATCCCAGTGGCTTGTTTATAACCTCAAGAACACACATACTCCTTAAAGGGACTAGGATTTCACCACAGCCCCCTGGAAGAGGGAAATTGTGAACTGGCCAACAGAACCAGGTCATATGCAGCCATCTCTTTCCCAACCCCTGTCCCATCCTGTTGTGGACATACCAGGAAAGGGTCAGGCCAGAGTCCTGCTGTACTAGATTCACAGCTGGCATATGGTCCTTTAGCTCTAATTTAATGCCTGGGCCAAGACAATTTGAGAATCAGGCAGCCATAATCAGCTCCCCAGTGGACATGTCCTTTGCCCCTGCACCAAGCAGATCTTGATGCAGGTGAGAATCTGGCCCAAGGATGGTCTTGTGATTAAACCACAGAACTAGGAGCCAGAAGCCTGGTCTATAAGCTTAGTTCTGCTACTCTGTGGTGTCGTTTGGGGAAAATCTGTTTAACCTCTGTGCCTTCATTTTCCCTCTGTGTAAAATGGTGATAATGCTTGCGTATCTTGCAGGATACTGTCATTCTCAAATTGCTTTGAGATCCTTAGGTGTCATAGGTGCAAGGAAAGAATTAATGATCAGACTTTAAGAATATACAATATTGTCTTAAAAATGACTCTACTTAGTGGGCGCACAGCTGATCCATGACAAAACAGGAGCATATTACTATTTCCCCATCTCCCCTTTCCCGTCCCACACCTTTTATTTTCAACTACATGTTCTCTCTTGTCTTAAAGTAAGATCCAAGCTCTTTGGGGCGGGTACATCAAATAATAAATCATTGGAGTACCAGAAATATTGTCTGAGTAACTTAAATCTCTAGCACTGCTAAATTAACTGTCTGTTAACTAATAGCTGAAAGCCCATGCTGTCGCAGACTTAATTTATAGTCACGTATGTCAAAAATAAAACAAAAGGATGAAAATGGCCGAGAACTTAAAAATTGGCTTATAACAGACCGCAGATTCCATGTGTATGCTGATTATGTCGTATGGGTGGTTGTGTTGATTTGTGTCTCTAGGAGGGGTTGTGCTAGAATATTTGTTGATTTGTACAAGTGGCGAATGAGGGGAGTGTGCTGTGGTAAAGTGGTGTGTGCATTTTTGGGCTTATTGTACGTGCTGGTTGTGGTGTTGTATGGGTGGTTGCGTTGCCCTGGAAGAGTTGTGTGGGTTTATGTGGTGGCAGTTAGGTACAGAGGTGTGGCGATTTGGCCAAGTAATCCATCATCTGTGCCGTTTCCCTCAGACAGCCAATGAAAGTATTGCATATTAATTAGCTGTAGAGTAAGGATGGTGATTGGTTGAGTTACCTCTCATATAACAATAGTCTAGGACTCTTGGCATGGCATAGACACATGCATTACTATCGCTGTTCACCACACAGGTGTAATGCATAAAGTAAACATGGCTGAAAACTTAAAGCTGGATGGTAACAGACTGCGAATTCCAGTAATTCAACCTGGTGATATTCTGAACAAAAAAGAGTTCTCAGCCATGCTCGTAAGCTGATTCCATCACTCCACACTGACTCTCCAGGCATTTTGGACTTTAAAATGAGGCACAGATGCCTAGTGGCCCACTACATTTTAAAAATAGCTTTACTCAGAGCTTTTTTGGCTAAAGAAATACAACTACCGTCTGTTATTTTTTTTGGTCCTTTATAGTTACCTTGTAGGAGATGAACTGTGGGTAGTTATGGAGTATTTGGCAGGCGGCTCCCTGACGGATGTTGTAACAGAGACCTGCATGGATGAAGGACAAATAGCAGCTGTGTGTCGAGAGGTAAGATCATGCCCTACTCGTCAGAACGAGTGCTTAGTGTGAAATGTATAAATAAAATTAAGGTTTCCATGAAGTGTCATGGTTTTGCAGTATGACTTGGAACTAGATATTTAATAGTTCCATAGGACATAGCTTAACTGCGACAGAAACATTTAAAAGAAATATCCCCAGTGAGTTGAGCACAGAAGTAGCATGCCACAGTGCTGTGCAAACATTAGCTAATGGATGCAGTCCTGTTAACAGAGTAAATCTTTAACAATTTGAATTTCTGTTACCTAAAGTTCCTTGTTTGAAGTAAGGCCTGCCTGCCAGTGTCTGCCTAGGGACATGGTGGATTCTCCATCATGTGCAATCATTAAGTCAACAGTGGATACCTTTTGAAAAGCTGTGCTGTAACTCAAACAAGTTGTGGGCTTCATGGAAAAAATACTAGGTACGGTTCTGTGCTCTGTGTTATGCAGGAAGGCAGATTAGGTGATCACAATGGTCCCATCTGGCCTGAAAATCTTAATGTCTTTAATTCTCTGCGCTGATTCAGTGCCCCCATTAAATCAGGATAAAATGACTTTATACTGTTTTGATTTGCCCCAGAAACCAGGCTATGAGGGGCAAGCAAATGCTGAATGAAGGGGGAGATTTTCAAAGGCACAGATGGGAATTAGGCACCTGACTTTCCATTGACCCAGCTGCCTTCTTTGCCTTTGAAAAAAACTCCCCTCATATTTTTGTACTATCCCAGAGCCTTCACTTTCCTCCTGCCCTGGAAGGTGAATTCCATTGGATAATGGAATTCCTGCTTTTTAAAAGCAGAAGAAAGAAAGAAGATACTCCTTCTGGAGAGGCAGGTGGAATTTTAAGGCCTCGTTAAGGTAGGCCCCACAGAGTGCCCTGGATGGTTCCAGGCTTCCTGTGGATGTTCCTAAAAGAGCTCGTTCTGGCACACTGTATGTATGGAAGGGGGTGGCATTCCTCTTGAATGTAAAGCTGCTCTTTTTCCACTTGTGGTGCAGTTCTCAAATCTCTCTCCTTTTCAAATGTTGTTTAGAATTCAATAATTATATCGAAGAAACTTTGAAAACCATGCATCAAGCTGAAGAACTGTGGAAGCTCTGTTGTTGCCTGGGCCTTTATGGGCCAGCTCACTATTGCAAAGGAATTTTCTGGCAGTGCTCTTGTGATATTGCAGAACGATTTATTCCAGGTTGTGCCAGAGAAGCCCATGCACAGTGCTTATTTTTTAAATTTGGTTTGACCTATTTCTTCACAGCCTCATTAGTGGATCCATCATCTCAGTGTTAATATCCTGTTTGCAGACAGGCTTGCAACCTATTCTGGAGGTTCTAGGATAGTCCCTGTTTTCAGGGCAATGCCAGATCCCACATCTAGTTAATGGGGCTCAAAATCACTTTTAGGGCTCCCAACACATAATCCCTTGCAGCATGGTAACATTTTGATGCCTTAACCCTCAGATCCAGAGCTAGGCAAATTTTTCAGAAGTTTCTTTACCAAAAACTCAGTTTGGGGTGAGTGAAGCTATTCGCAAATTTGTGTTGAGTTCACCAACCAGTTTCAACCAAACAGAAAAAGTTGAAATGTTTCAATACCATGGAAAGGAAATATTTTGTTTCAACCCCACAACAATTCATTTAAGTTTTCAGCCTTTTGAAGAAAACAAAGCAAAGGCTTCACAAAGTGGTGGTGGTGCCTCTGTTATAATAGCCTTGTGGCTAAAGCAGTTATCTGGGATGTGGGAGACCCAGGTTCAGTGTCCTCACCTACCTGATGCTGAGTAGGGACTTGAGCTCATGTTTTAAATAAGTGCCCTCGCTGCAAGGCTGAAGGTTCATTCTTGCTCTCTTTAGTCAGACATGATGATATGAACAGCCTGTAGCCCATGAAGAGCCCCCAGTGCAGAATTTTCCCAGCTCTGAAATGTCCAGCCTTTTCCTGGACAATTCACAGGAATAATAAGGCTTGTTTGCTCCAACTCATCACCTTTTAACTGGAGTTAACTCTCATTTCAGTTCAAAGGCAATGCTGGGTTGGGTTAGATTAAAAGTAAAACAAGTTTATTCTTTTTATTGGAACTCACTTAAAATCCTATCCTCTCTTGTTAATAGAGCTAGAAATGGTTACAGGCAAATAGAAGTGAAAAATGCTTTCTAGCAGCTAAAACTTAACAAAACAAGCTACAGCCATTGTTCAATATACCAATCTACTTTCCAGCAAGATGGCTGACCTCCCCTCTGGTTGGGTTCTTCCACAAAGTCTGGGAAGATTGTCTTTTTAGATGGAAGATAACTTGGGATTGTTTTTGCCCCTCTCTTTTATAGTCCACTGAACCTTTGCAATGGATTTTTCTGAAGGTTAATGTCCCCAGAGGAAAGTTCATTCAAGCTGCGAGGAAGGCAACATGAAGTCTCCTGGTAAAGGAAATTTCATGCTGGTTTCTTCTCCTGCTGGTGTTTGCTAAAATGCAAATTGATCTGTTTCTTGTAGCCCCTCTCCTACCCCCCCATGCTGTGATGCTAAGTGGTTATCTCCTCTCCTTGTTTGCTTGATGGTCCTATTAACTTTCTATGTAAATTGCATTCCCATTGTCACTTACTCAACCTTGGAAGTACCTTCAAGGTGGCAGAACCACATTTCTTTGTCTAGGGTGGAGTAACTTCAGCTCTGCCTGGCAGATGCACATTAAGACCATTAATTCCTCATGTTTGTAAATTTGAATTTGTCCCCTGTACGTACACCCCCAATAATATTAAGTATCTGTATGGCATTAGCTTTCTATTGATATTGTAACCTGTATCTAAAAGGTGTCATGTATGTCATTAATGAGTTGGGGTACACACAACTGGTCAGGGTAGCTGAAACTCACTCCTAGATGCCAGTGAGCCTCTTGCACTGGGATGCTGTTAGAGTCACAGTTTCCCACATCCCATGTGGCTGCTCTCACCAGCGGACAAAAGCTTATAAGGGAGGCTCCACCCAACATCCTCCTTCCTAATTGAGAATCCTTTCTTTTGCTTTTGTCAAAATGCCTGAAATCTGAAACAAAATGTTTTGGGTAGAAGTAATTATTTTTTTTTTTGACTTTAAGACATTTTGTTTAGTTTTGACTTAAAATTTTTTCTGATTTGCTAAAAAGTTTAAAAAATGCCTTTTTTAGTTTGACCCAAAAAATAACTTCTTATGCATTTGTTTATTCTGGGAGGAATTGCCAATGAACAGAAAAATCCATATTTTGCCCAATTCATAATGATTAATTCCAATTTGGGTCTGATCAGGGTACAAACAACGATCTCCATTCCGCACAGATTTGAGATACTCTGACATATCACTTGTGTGTCACATAGAAGTACAGTCATGAAACTGTGGAGATAGAATATGTTGCTTATAGTAAAGAAACTAAGCCCATGTTGTTTAAAAGTGCATCTCTTCAGATTCGACTAGTTGCCCCTTTTCTAATGCAATTTCAAAGGTTGTTGAATGGCTTTATTAAAAAAATACTGTATTGTTTTCTCATAGTGTCTTCAGGCTCTGGAATTCCTGCATTCAAGCCAAGTCATTCACAGAGACATCAAGAGCGACAACATTCTACTAGGAATGGATGGCTCCGTCAAATTAAGTATGCAGAAGGCAGCCTTGATGATGACTCTAATTATGAGCTTGCAAATTAAAGGGCAGGTTGTCCTTCCAAGGCACAGTTGTGTTGTGAGGATAGCCAGTAGGCAGTGGCACCTATTTACGTTAATGGTAGCTGCAGGGATTAATCGCTGTGCACTGAGACCATAGCTTTAAATATGGTTGGGCTAGATCAGGGGTCGGCAAGCTCTGGCAGGCAGCTCGCCAGGGTGCTTACTCTGGTGGGCCGGGCCAGTTTGTTCCTGCTGCGTGTGCAGGTTCGGCCGATCGCAGCTCCCACTGGCTGCGGTTCACCGTCCCAGGCCAATGGGGGTGGTGGGAAGCCGCGGCCAGCACATCCCTCGGCCTGTGCCACTTCCTGCTGCCCTCATTGGCCTGGGATGGCGAACCACAGCCAGTGGGAGCCGCGATCCGCTGAATCTGCCAACGCAGCAGGTAAACAAACTGGCCTGGCCTGGCCTACCAGGGTAAGCACCCTGGCGAGCAGCGTGCCAGAGGTTGCCGACCCCTGGGCTAGATTAAAAAGGATGACTTGAGGTGGACGGAGGAGCAGATGTGTTGAATAAGAAGGTATCATTTATATTTACATAAATCCCTTTTCAGAGTAGAACTGCACTTCAATATCCCACTGTTTTGACTTTGTAGCAAGTTATGAATAGCTAGCCAGAGGCAAAGATGCTGTGTGCATTATAGAATTTTTTTTTAAACTGCATTCTGATAGCTGCCTAGTGCGGGTTAAGTTAGAAAAGTCTCTCTGTGAAAATGGTGCAGTATGCTTTCAGGTTGATTCTCTCAATGGCTCCAATACAAATTTACTCAGTTATAACCCATAGATGATTTTTCTAGCTATTAGCCTGGGTGCAAGGCTCAATCTGGGATCTAAAAATTAAGCTGTATGTTTTCTCCCCCTTACCTCAACCTGAAATAAAATTCTACCAGCAAAAATTTGCTGGTAGTTATGTTTCTTCTTCAAGTAGATGCAGATATATATTCCACTTAGGTGTGCATGCACTCATTACACCAGAGCTGAAGAAATTTCCCTAGCAGTACCCATAGGGGATGGCACTCATGCTTTGTGGCCATAACCCCTCCCTTAGCTACATGAGACAGTGTTGTCCTGACCCTCCCTCAGTTTCTTCTTACTGCCTGTAGCTGGAGTTGGCGCCCTGTGTGATCTTAACCTTGTTACCTCTCAACTAGTTTACTATTTTCCCTTGTGTGTAGTTAGAACATAAGAATGGCCATACTTGGTCAGACCAAAGTCCATCTAGCCCAGTATCCTGTCTTCTGACAGTTGCCAATGCCAGGTGCCCCAGAGGGAATGAATAGAACAAGTAAGCATCAAGTGATCCATCCCCTGTCACCTATTCCCAGCTTTTGGCAAACAGACTAGAAACACCATCCCTGCCCATCCAGGCTAATAGCCACTGATGGACCTATCCTCCATGAATTTATCTAGTTCTTTTAGTTAGTAGTATCCTTAGTGCTAGAGTAGCGTTAGTTGTAGTAGTTTGTTTCCTCGGTGATGCCCCGACTGATGTGTAAACATTGTCCTTTCTGTGGAGGAGCGATCCCCACATGCAGTGCTTCCTCTGTCTCAAGGAGGCCCACATCAGAGTGTTGTGTGATCAGCAACTCATCTAAGAAAACGGACTCAAGAGGCGCGGGACCTTTGCCTGAAGCAGTACCTACTCGAACAGGCCATGCAGCCTGCATCAGTACCAGGGCCCTCACTGAGATGCAGATCACCCTTGGGTTTGGAGAGTGCTGCCACTTCATGTTCCGAAGAAACTGAGGAGCCATTCCCATTGACGGTGCCGAGGAAAAGGTCCCATGACACCACCTGAGATTGCTTCAGGTCTGGGGGTGACTCTTCCACCTGACCCAGGAAAAGCAGACCAGCACAGAATTGGTGCCGGTGTGCAGGATAGCACAGGTACCTCTAACCCTTCCCTGGTACTGAATAGGAAGGCTAGAAACCCTGTACTGTTGACTCCGGTTCTGGTGTCTTGAGTCTGGTACCGACGAGGGACATAGTGATATACCAATAAATGTGGAAACAGTCGGTACCAGACAGTTACAGACCTCCTCTGCCTCTTGGTCCCAGTCTTTCCATTGGTCCAGGACTGCATCATGTATAGCCCTGTTGGCTGAACAAGTGCTGAAACCTCGGGTCAATCGGCACCATACCCCAGTGTTCCCCTTGCAGGGTCTGTGCCAGAATTGGTATAGGGACCTCGGTACCAGGAATCTCCTCTGCACAGCTACGGTTGGCTCTGCAAGTGCTTCCATGGCGACTTTCACCTCCCTCAACGTCAGTACCATCAGACAGTCTGGTAAAGCTGCTGACTTTGGGATCGACAGCACTTCCAGAACCAGCATACTCAATACTGATGGTACTGTTTCCATGAGCAGCACCTCTTCCTGCCTTGTTCTGGACAGGGGATGCATCAGATGGGTTACTTGTTCCCTCTGGCCTCACTCCACCCTTTTTTGCAGGATCCCGAGGCTCCTTGGCATCTGAGTCAGGGTCACCATTCTCCTGCTCTCCATGGCCTGACCAGCGTCGGGGCCCTTTGATGGAATGTTATGGGTACCAGGATTGATGCTTGTCTCATGGTCAGGAGGGAGGCCTGTGGCCTGGCACTTACTGTCCACCAATGCGTTATCCATGTCAACGGCCTCCATGGAATGCTCCTCGGTTGCAGAGGTCCCGCTCTTCGATTTGCTTGAAGGCCAAATTGCTGGCCAGATCTACAGTGATGACCATCATGGTACACTGCAGTGCCAGGCTCTGGGGGTTCTTCTCCCTGTGGAGCCCCCACAGTCATCCTGTCCGGGTCCATCAGCCCTAGAACAGGATCCGGCTTTGGCTCAGGTAAGGGCCTAGTCTTTGTTTCTGGATGATTCTGTGCTGCCTGGCTCATCCTTTCCTTCAGAACCAGAAGATTTTAAGGCATACCAAGAGCTTTTGTGGGGCATAGCTTCTTCCTTCAGTATCCAAGTGGAGTTCTTGCAAGAGAATACCCACAAATTAGTGGATATCTGCAGCCGTCTGCTCCTGGGAGAGTTGCGCTCCTATCAAGGATGTGCTCCTTGAACCAGCTAAGGCCCTCTGGAGCATGCTGGCTTCTGTACCACCTGCAGTTTTACTCCCATCCAGCCCCAAATTCCCTAGTTGAATCTGCAGTGAACGACAGAGCCCAGCAGGGCAGTCCCCTAAGGATAGGGACTCTAAATGATTGAACCTCTTGGGCAGGAAGATTTACAACTTCTCTTCCTTATGGATGCAAACTAGCAACCCTTGCAGTCCAAGTATGATTTTGTTAAGTGGACAGCTATGTCAGAGTTCACAGACCAGCTGCCTTGTGTGAGGAATTTTGGGCATTTGTCACTGAGGGGTGTTTGGTGGCTAAGGTGTCCTTGCAGCCCATGCTAGACATCGTGAACACTTCAGCCTGGGTGATGGCCTCTGCAGTCACCATGAGGAGGTCTTCCTGGCTGCAGGGTCTGGGCATTGCCCCTGATGTCCAGCAAGCCATTGAGGATTTGCCCTGAAACAGCCAAACACTGTTCTTTGACAAAACGACGAGACACTGCATTCCTTCAAGGACTCTGGGGCTACACTGCGGTCCTTGGGGATGTACATGCCAGTGGTGCAGAGGTGCCACTGCGGCGTTCAGCAGCAGTATTGTCCATAGCACATGTTTGGCCGGCTTTGCCCTCCTCCAAAGCAATGGGACAAACCCAGAAAGAGGGATAGATTCAATAGGAGAAAGCAATTGGTCTCGGGGTTCGGCCAGGCCACACACTGTCCTCCAAGCACCCATTTTGCCTCTTTGGGCCAGAGCACTGTTCTAGTCATTGCTCCTCTTCTGATCTCCCTGCTTTGGGGACAGGCTGGTCTTCTTTCACAATGCTTGGGGATCGATCACCACTCACAGCTGGGCCCTAAGCACCATCAGATTGGGTTATGGCACCCAGTTCCTCTCCACAACTCCTTCCCACCTTCCCTCCCCATCCCCCGTCAGGGCCCTCTCTCACGAGATACTGCTCTTTGAGCAGATCCGCTCTCTGCTAACTTTGGAAACAGCATGGTTGTGACACAGCTGAATGAGGAGGGAGAGCCATGTTTAGTGGCTGTCCAACAAATCCTCCTTAACGGTAGAGGACATTCCACCAGGGTGGCCTATTCAGTGAAATGGAAGCGATTTTTGGTATGGCCATTAGCCCGCAGAATCCAACCATCACTGACCTCTATCCAGGGCATTTTGGAGAGCCTGCTGCACCTTCTGTCATTGGGCTTGTGTTTAGTTCATTGAAAGAGTATCTGGCAGCGATATTGGTATTTCATCCCCCCCATTCAGGGAAGATCAGTCGTCGTCAATGCCATGGTAGCAAGATTCTTAGAAGAGCTCCTTCATCTACATCCCCCATTCCTAGAGCCACTTCATCTGTGGGACCTTACCTCATCCTAGCAGCCTTAATGGGACCTCCATTTGAGCCCCTGGCATCTTGTCCCTTACTGCTTGTGTCAGAAAACTGTATTCCTGGTAGTGATCACATCCCCAGGGAAAGTGTCAGAGGTGCAGGCTCTGATGGCAGAGCCACCATATACACAATTCTCCAAAGACAAAGTGACCTTATGGCCTGAATCCAAAATTTTTGTCTAAAGTGGTTTCCCAGTTTCATTTGAACCAAGTGATGTCTATATCTGTGTTCTTTCCTAAGCCACATTCATCTCCAAAAGGCAGCATCTCCATATCTGAGGTGTCAGGCTGGCCTGACATCTGGACAGGCCTAAACCATTTCATGCTTTGCCTCATTTGTGTCGTATGCAGATCGCATGAAGGGTCAAGTGGTTTCTGCAGAGACCATCTCCAAATGGATAACATCCTGCATCAAGACTGCATAGGAAATAGCTCTGGCTACCCCCTCGCATTGGGTGCAAGCTCATTCTATTATAGCGCAAGCAGTATCCGTAGTGTTTCTCAGTGACATTTCCATATTGGACATTTGCAGGGCTGCTACGTGGTCGTCAATACATGCGTTCACAAACCATTGTGCTATAACCGCATGTTCCAGGGTGGGATGCAGGCTTTGGTAGGGCGGTCTTGGAGTCACTGTTTAGGTAGACCCTGAACCCCGCCTCCTGGTGGGGTACTGCTTGTGAGTCACACAAGTGGAATACACGGCTGTGTCTACTTGAAGAAGAAGAAATGGTTACTTACTGTAACTGTGATTCTTTGAGATGTAATGCAGTCACGTATTCCATGACCCAGCCTCCACATCCTCTGTATTGGAGTCTTGTGTCCAGGCATTTGGTGCTAAGGAACTGAGGGAGGGTTGGGACAGCGCTGTCCCATGTAGCCAGGGGAGGGGCTATGGTGACAAGGCGCAAGTGCCACTTCTCCGCAGGTACTGCTAGGCAAATTTCTCCAGCTCTGGTGAGCTGGGCACACACACACTTACATGGACTATACGTGTCTGTATCACATCAGTTCCAGTAAGTAACCATTTCTTATGGTGCAGGAGGCATGAGAGAAACCAGCTTGCTGTGTTGGCTTTGCAAGGCTAACAGGAGTAAGTCCTTGTTTTAATCAGTAAAATAAGCAGATGAGTTGAAAAGACATGGGGATCAGAAATCTTCACTTAAAGGTTCCGTTATTCTTACTTTTGACGAAAACTGAATTTAAATGTCTAAAAGTAAATTAATTTTAGTATGGACACAAGTGTTCACACTGTAAAGCAAATCTAGCTAGATGGGATGACACATCTACTGTGGAAATAACACAACTGTGACACATCTGATTAGAAAAAACATAGACTATCCTAATCCCAGATCAGATTTAACATCAGTTAACTTTTCTGGCAATGTCAACTTAGAATAATGACATTTAGAATGTACAGCATATATAGTGCGCTATGCTTTCAGGGAGGTTGTGAGACAAGAAATACTGTCTCCATTTTATATGTGGTCATGGAGGTGTTCAGTTGTCCAATGGCATTACAGTGAGTCATTACAGTAACTTCTTGCTTAACGCTATAGTTCTGTTCCTGAAAAATGTGACGTTAAGCGAATCCAATTTCCTCATAAGAATGAAAGTGGGGACACACACACACACGCAGTATAAGTTTTAAACAAACAATTTAATACTGTACACAGCAGTGAAGCTTGTTTGATGTGGTGAAGTAAGAGGGTGGGATATTTCCCAGGGAATGCCTTACTGCTAAATGATGAACTAGCATTCGTCTGAGCCCTCCAGGATTAACACATTGTTAATGTAGCCTCACACTCCACAAGGCAGCACGAATGAAGGGAGGGGAGACAGCATGGCAGACAGAGACACATATCCTGTGTGCAGGGCCAGCTTTAGGCCGATTCCCCCGTAGGTGCCTTTTAAATTTTTGTTGTTTTTTTTTACATACCCGGCGGCAATCCGAGTCTTTGGCGGCATTTCGGCGGCGGGGGGTCCTTCAGTGCCGTGGAAGACCTGGAGCGAGTGAAGGACTCCCATGCTGCTGAAGACTCAGGCTCCCGCCGGGTATTCGAATCGGGCCCCACAGTTCCTAAAACCAGCCCTGCTGGTATGTGGGGGAGAGAGAGATGCGCATTACACCTTTAAGTACCCTGACACCACTCTAAGTACATTGCCTTTAAAAAGATCAGGAAGTTGAGACAGCAGCTGCAGCCAGCAAGCTCTCTCCTTCCTGAGCCCTGTCGTCCCCTCCTTGCTTTATGTGGAGAAGGGGTAAGCGGAGGGCAGGATTAGGGGGGAGGGGGACACCCTGACATTAGCCCCCCATTCCTCCCCTCCCCTGCACAGTAAGCAGGAGGCTCCCGGGAGCAGCTCCAAGGCAGAGGGCAGGAGCAGCACATGGCAGTGGGGGAGGGACAGCTGAACTGCTGGCAATTGCTAGCCTGCAAGCAGTGGACAAAGCAGGCGGCTGCCAAACAACATTATGAGGGAGCACTGCGCAACTTTAAACGAGCATGTTCCGTAATTGATCAGCAATGTAACAATGAAACAAAGTTAACTGGGTCAACTTTAAGTGAGGAGTTACTGTACGGAATCCAGATGCCTTGTGTCTTAACCACATAACTACCCTTCCTTTCATAACTTACATCAACTGATGCATAATATGAAACCCATTTTCAGTCTTGTTTTCAGTCAATTCTTTGGCATTAATGGCTTTCTCATAACAAAAGAATGAGGGGTCACCAAATGAAATTAATAGGCAGCAGGTTTAAAATGAACAAAAGGAAGTATTTCTTCACACAGTGCACAATCAACCTGTGGAACTCCTTGCCAGAGGATGTTGTGAAGGCCAAGACTATAAAAAGGAACTAGAACAGTTCATGGAGGATAGATCCATCAATGGCTATTAGCCACGATGGGCAGGGAAGGTGTCTCTAGCCTCTGTTTGCCAGAAACTGGGAATGAATGACATGGGATAGATCACTTGATGCTTACCTGTTCTGTCCATTCCCTCTGAAGGACCTGGCATTGGCCACTGTCAGAAGACAGGATACTGGGCTAGATGGACCTTTGGTCTGACCCAGTATGGCTGTTCTTATGTTCTTCTCTATCTTTGTGAACAAACTAATTTATCTTTAAAATGTCTCCTTGCCCCCCCACCCGCAATTTTCTCTTCCAGCTGACTTTGGTTTCTGTGCCCAAATAACACCAGAGCAGAGCAAACGCAGCACCATGGTGGGGACACCTTACTGGATGGCTCCTGAAGTGGTGACGCGGAAGGCTTATGGGCCGAAAGTGGACATCTGGTCTCTGGGAATCATGGCTATTGAAATGATTGAGGGAGAACCTCCTTACCTCAATGAGAACCCCCTGAGAGTAAGCTAATGCAATGTCACTGCAGTGCCATGCAAGAGTCAGCCAGATGTGTCATACCTGGCTTCGCTTTTGTGATAGTTACTGTATAGTCATACGTTAATAAGGAAACCTCAGAAGTTTCTGCGTTAGGGTGAACAGACGCAGAGAATCCTGTGGCACCTTATAGACTAACAGACGTTTTGGAGCATGAGCTTTCGTGGGTGAATACCCACTTCGTCAGATGCATGTAGTGGAAATTTCCAGGGGCAGGTATATATATGCTAGCAAGCAAGCTAGAGATAACGAGGGTTAGTTCATCAGGAAGGATGAGGCCCTGTTCTAAGCAGTTGAGGTGTGAAACCAAGGGAGGAGAAACTGGTTCTGTAATTGGCAAGCCATCACAGTCTTTGTTTAGTCCAGAGCTGATGGTGTCAAATTTGCAGATGAACTGAAGCTCAGCAGTCTTCTATTTGAAGTCTGGTCCCTGAAGTTTTTTTTGCTGCAGATGGGCCACCCTTAAGGTCTGCTAAGTGTGGCCAGGGAGGTTGAAGTGCTCTCCTACAGGTTTTTGTATATTGCCATTCCTAATATCTGGATTTGTGTCCATTGATCCTTTTCCATAGAGACTGTCCAGTTTGGCCGATGTACATAGCAGAGGGGCATTGCTGGCATATGATGGCGTATATTACATTTGGTGGACGTGCAGGTGAATGAACCGGTGATGGTGTGGCTGATCTGGTTAGGTCCGTGATGGTGTCGCTGGTGTAGATATGTGGGCAGAGTTGGCATCGAGGCTTGTGCATGGATTGGTTCCTGAGCTAGAGTTACTATGGTACGGTGTGCAGTTGCTGGTGAGAATACGTTTCAGGTTGGCAGGTTGTCTGTGGGCAAGGATTGGCCTGCCACCGCAAGACCGGTGAAAGTGTGGGATCATTGTCCAGGATGGGTTGTAGATCCCTGATGAATGCGTTGGAGGGGTTTTAGCTGGGGGCTGTATGTAATGGCCAGTGGAGTCTGTGGTTTCTTTCTTGGGTGTGTCTTGCAGTTGGAGGCTTCTGGGTACATGTCTGGCTCTGTTTGATCTGTTTTCCTAATTCCTCATGCGGATAATTGTAGTTTGAGAATGCTTGGTGGAGATTTTGTAGGTGGTTGGTCTCCTGTCTGAGGGGTTAGAGCAGATGCGGTTGTACCTCAGTGCTTTGGCTGTAGACAATGGATCGTGTGATGTGCCCGGGATGGAAAGCTGGAGGCATGAAGTAGGCATAGCGGTCGGTAGGTTTTTCGATATAAGGTGGTATTAATGTGACCATCACTTATTGCACCGTGGTGTCTAGAAAGTGGACCTCCGTGTAGATTGGTCCAGCTGAGGTTGATGATGGGGGTGGAAGTTGTTGAATTGTCGTGGAATTTTTTCTAGAGTCTCCTTCCCATGGGTCCAGATGATGAAGATGTCATCAATGTAGCGTAAGGTAGAGAAGGGGCGTGAGTGGACGAGAGCTGAGGGAGGCGTTGTTCCAGGTCAGCCATAAAAATATTGGCATATTGGGGGCCATGCGGGTGCCCCCAAAGCAGTGCCACTGATCTGGGATATATATTGTCATCAAATTTGAAATAGTTGTGTGTGAGTATAAAGGCACAGAGCTCAGCAAGCCAGTTGTGTTGTGACATCATCAGGGATACTGTTCTGACAGCTGTATTCCATCTGTGTGTGGGATGTTTGTGTAGAGAGCCTCTACATCCATTTGGTGGCTAGGATGGTGTTTTCTGGAGGTGACCATGCATTGTAGTTTCCTCAGGAAATCAGTGGTGTCACGGAGATAGCTGGGAGTGCTGGTGGCATAGGGTCTGAGTAGAGAGTCCACATATCCAGACAGTCCTCAGTGAGAGTGCCAATGCCTGAGATGATGGGGCGTCCAGGATTTCCAGGGTTTGTGGATCTTGGGTAGTAGATAGAAAACCCTGGTCGGGGCTCTACGGGTACTGTGAGTTTGATTGTCTCCGATGTGTTAGTGTAGGGAGTGTCCTGAGTAGATGGTGCAGTTTCTTAGTGTATTCCTCAATGGGATCTGAGGGAAGTGGCCTGTAGAATTTGGTATTGGAGAGTTGTCTGGCAGCCTCCTTTTGGTAGGTCAGACTTGTTCATGATGACAACAGCACCTCCTTTATCAGCCTCTTTGATGAACAGATGCACCTTGGATGCTTCTCTGAACTTCTCTGCTATATTAGGCCAGAAGCAATGCAAGAATAGTCTTTTGTGCCATTTCTCTCCATTCTGTCCCTATCCTGGCTAGAAACTAGAAATGAAGAAGATTCTGACCATTTCAGAGCCTTAAAAGTCTGAGTTTGGTTCTAGATAGTGGAGGCCTGTGGTCTTGGTTTTGTGGAGTGATTTAACCGTCCTTCGTAAGCTGTCTTTCTAGGAATACCTTTCCAGTGGCCCACTTCAAAGCATGTCAGGTGCTTTTGTAGACTTTCTCCTAAGACTCTGAGGACCAGATTGTGGGTAGTTACTTACTATTCCAAGTTATGGGTGTGAGGCAGCAGCAGCACCGGTAGGCATAGTGTTCTGTAATCGCGGCTGGCTTCTCAAATCCTCAAGACCAGCCCCTCCTGTGCAATCCCATTCCATTTCACTGCCTGGTTCTCATACTGTGGCAGTGGTAGATGGGTTGCAAAGGCTGAGCCCAGGCAGTGGATGAGCTGCAAGCATTGCAGGAGATGTTTCAAATCCAAACATATTCAAAATAAATGTTTCTGTTAATAGTTTTGTAAAATTTTGGGGTTTTTACATAATCTAAAAATGTTGAGTCTAATCTGCCTGACATTGTCCCTTTCCATATATGATATACACCAGACCTTCACTTATTCATTTGGGTGCAGATGACCTGCAAAGTTAATCAATGGATCAAATTATCCCTCTGTTGGTCAGATGTGACTCCTGAGAGGATGAGAAGAGTCTAGCCCAGTTTGTTTGACGTTGGTTTCCAGTGCAAGAGACTAAAGCCATGTCTGTATGTACAGCGCTGCAGCTGCACTGATACAGTTGTGTCGCTGCAGTGTGTCTGGTGAGGACGCTCTGTGCTGATGGGAGAGCGCTCTCCCATGGGAATAAAAAACCCACCTCTGCAAGTGGCAGAAGCTGTGTCGGTGGGAGGAGCTCTCCCACTGACATAGAGCTGTGCACACAAGCACTTATGTTGGTGTAACTCACGTTGCTGGGAGGTGGAATATTCATACCCCTGAGTGACATAAGTTTTGCTGACACAGGCTGTACTGTAGACATAGCTGAAGAAAAAGCCCAAAGGGAGGGAGGCAGTGAGAAGGAAAGAAGGGAAAGGAAGTGACTGTTACTTAACTGGCCTCAATAACTTAACACTATGGCCTCTTTTGACTCAAGGTGCATCAGTTCCCAGGCTGTTAAATTGCTCCTCTTAACTTCAGGGGCTCTGAAAAGCCTTCAGACTGCATCAAACTGATTCTTGCCTTCTTTCTGCTTAGGTGGAGACATCCTCATCCAGAAGGATGGTTCTCATTTAAATCAAATTCTCTGAGCCCATTGGTTCTTAATTCCCTCTGTTTGGAACAGTCTGACTTTCCCCTGTCATAGTGGGAAGGCTGGTTGTTCTTGCAAGGTGCTGAGTGCCTGAGCTATTGCAGACAGGCACTCAGCGTCTTACAAAAGTGAGCTCTTTGGGTTTGTGTATGCAGGGACATTTACAGGCATAATTATGCCAGTAGAGTTACACTGCTGTAATTATAGTGGTATAACTCCCCGTGTGGACATTCTTCTTGAAGTTATACCAGTAGTTATACCAAGGAGTTATACCAGTATAAACCACAGTGGGATAATTATACTGATCTAGTTATGCTAGTAAATTCCCCTGTGTATAAAAGCCCTTAGGCAAGGCATGAAATGTTTTTTCTTCTTGCAAATCTCTCCAGATGACTACAGGATCCAAACCTGGATTAATAGGGTAAAATACTAGAGAACTGGATCCTGGCCATTTAAAAATAGGGCAGACAGCAGTTCTGTTTTATAATAAACATGGATGGACATAAGCGTGGATGAGTCATGCAACAATTTGTTCCTAACCGAATGTGCAGGAAAAATAGAAGCCTGTGTAATCTGTAGAAGGAGGGATCTCGCTCCAACAAGGGGTGAATCTGAATTGCCCCTCTTTTCCTTTTGTTTCCTTGGTGCTCATTTCCTGCAGGCCCTGTATCTCATTGCTACCAATGGTACTCCAGAGCTGCAGAACCCTGAGAAGCTTTCGCCCATATTTCGAGACTTCCTTAACCGCTGTCTTGAGATGGATGTAGAGAAAAGAGGCTCTGCCAAAGAACTGCTACAGGTAACCACTGGGAGTGGGGGTGGAGGGGCGAGCTCAAGTCAAGCCAGCACTCTGGCCTGTACTGAGGATATCTTTTATGTTTAAAATGGCAAGGCTGATGGCACACACGTCTGAGGTGACTTGCCCAAAGGGGCACAGGGAGTGGATTGATGAGGATTTTTTACTTTAGGACTCTTTTCCTGGTTCCGATCCATTTTTGTTTTAGCCACTGTTTAATGGCAACAGCTGGGTGGAATATTCTGTAACCAAATTCAAAATGCTCACTCTGGGCCTGGCCCACCAAGATGCAGAGCCCCTTACTCCCATGGTTTCTCCACAGCTGGTGCCCAACTCTGTGTGTGTCAGCACTCTCTCACTGCTCAGACTTCTCTCCCTGCTCCTCTTGGCCTTGTCAACTGAATGATTCCCCACGACAGTCCTTCTGCTGCAAGTGTCTTTTTATACCATGTCTCAGACCCTGCCATCTCTCTCCTTTATTCACCGCAGCTGAGCTACAAAGGGGACTTCCACCCTGTCCGTGCTCTGCTAGTCTGCCTTACCTTGTGTCTGTTTCCCTGAGACGCCTCTACTCATGCCTTAATTGCTAACCTTCTATTGGGTGCCATTGTCTCACTGATGCTCTTCCTAAATTCCTGCTGTCTCTGTTTCAGGAGCCTGTGTGTTGTAGCCAAAATGCTTCCAGGGAGCAGAACAGTACTGGCCTCTCACCCACCTCCCCTCTGTTTCCACGGATGTCTAATTCCAGGACTGAATTCAACCCCTTCAGTTTGCGTGTGTTCCACTCCCACAGAAGTCCAGTGGGAGTTGTGCATGTGTGATTGATGGGATGGTCATGTCCAGAGTGGTTGGGCTCTACTTGACTTCTTACTTGAGATCCACTTAAATCTGTCCTCTGCTCTCCTCCCTTGACGCACTATGGTCAGATTGGCCATTAGCAGCTTTACTTGTTACCCTCTATACATGGAATTATTTCCCCACTGCTGCAGGTTTTGCCACTTCTTGAAATTTACCTCAAAACCCACTGCCTGCAGCTCAGGATGAACTCTCCATACACTGCTTTATGGCACCATGTATAGTGTGATAGATGCACAACCATATCTGGGTTGCATTGTAGTAAGTGAAAGGTGTCCTGCAAATGGATGCCTGGATAGCTAGTAAATGACTTAGATTGCCAGTTTGACTATAACTGTGCCAAACTCCAGTTCTGCTTTGCAGATATTAATAGATTGAAAGGCCGGAAGGCACTGTTTTGATAATTGAGTCTGACTCTTTCATGATACAGGCCGTAGAAAATCACCCAGTGACTCCCATATCCAGCTCAATAACTTGTGAGTGAACTAGAGCAAATGTGTCTTCGTTCCGTCCAGGACTAAGATCTTTTAATTTTCAATTTATATTTTTGAATTAACTCTGAATCCATGACGAATTTCCTGAGTTTCAACTAGTTTTGTTTTACAAGCCCACAAAGCTGGGAATTTAGCCTGATTTTGGTGCAAAGCTGGAATTCAGTCCAGGCTTGCTTGAAAGGTTTGTGACTTCTGGAAACCTTTTAGTTTAACCTGGTTTGAGTTTTGAGCCTGTAACTAAACTAAATTGCAAACCACTTGAGCTCTGCATGGCTTCAGTGCAAATGTTTCACTCTGTGGTGAGACTTGACCTCAAACGTATCCTCAATAACTTAGTTTTCTCCTTCTCTCCTAGCACCAGTTCCTGAAAATTGCGAAGCCCCTTTCTAGTCTCACTCCTCTGATTATTGCCGCAAAAGAGGCAGCGAAGAACAACCACTAACGCGGAACCATCATAGTCATCGTGCCAAGTCTTTTCAATGTTCATTTCAGACCCTGAATACCTGCCTTCCCACTCCTTGGGGGTGCCCAAAACTTTGATCCCCCGAGAGTGAACCACAGAAGTAGTATTTGTTGAATGTTAAAGGAGGCATTGCTGATCTAAAGCCGTGATCAGCCTTCTCACCCTCTTGGTGGGAGAAGACTATTTTGTATGGTTGACAAGGTCTTTGTGAGAACCTCTGAGCCTGATGTAGCAAAGCCAGTTTGATTTCATATCTCTTAATGTGTTTGTTTTTTAACATAAATGTGGAGCCTTAGACCATGTTTATCTTAATCAATTAAATCTCTCGCTGGCTGCATTTTCCCTGCCTCTGCCCAGCTCAGTTGTTATACTACTGAAACTCCTGCATGCTTCGGGTTACTTGAAGAATGGAGCAGCCAGCAGAAATCTGAACAGCTTTAATAATGGAAAAGGGGGCTGCAGGAGTATGCAGCACCCAAACACTTCCTCAGTGCTGCCGGACTCCTTGACAGAGAGAGTTGAAATATTCTGAATGAACTTTCTGCAACCATCAGAGGATTTAATTCATGGATCACCTTTGTGCTATGTCTTGTGAATCAACCTCTGATTAAAAGGCCCTCTTTCTGTTTTTATGTCAGGTTTGTAGGCTTCAGTTTTCAATTCTGCTAATTATTAGATCACTTGCAAAAATAGTATTTCTGGTGCGTTAGAAGGTAAATCACAGAAGAAGGTGGCAGGCCTATTTTTAAAATTATTTCATTTGTAAAGCACAGCTTGTGTTAAAGAAATCACTGGTCTGTATCATAAAACACTGATACTGCGGTCACCGTGACAGTATCACCATTTGCCCACAGTTTGCCATAGTGCTATTTGAGAACATATAATTTCCTGTGCCAAGTTCAGATACTGTTGGGTATAGTAGTTGTGTGTGTAAACTAAATAATCTGTTTTCTTTATCCTGTGACTTATCTGGAGGATCAAGAGGGTTAATAATTCCTCTGATTGCCACAGTTTTTAAAGCATCAGGAAACTTGGAACTGCATCTGAGTGGAGAAATCTGTGTCCTAAACACTGGACTATAACCAGCTGTATGTTGATTTTAATAAAAACTGCTGCATTTCTGACCTCAGGGTGGGGGAGAGAGGATTTAGTGGATTAACTTCATAATCATAAACACAATCCTCTCAAATTGGACTACTGTTCATGCTATTCTTCGTTTGCCACTGAGTGTCCAGAGGTGATGGCTAAAGTGGTACGTTCAAACTAGATTATTTTATATTTGGAGTTCCCTAGACCGGCGTATATCCAGTTAGAAACATGATATGGAGTCTAAGTGGCTATAATTTCCATACTGAGGAACCAGAAGATCGTGTAAAAAGGCATGCATTAAAGTCAGGTGGGAGCTGCTTTCTCATACTGTGCTGTTGCTTTCGTTGCCATGGCCTCCTCTTCTGGCCACTTCTGGTATAAATGTGTATGAGGACTTAAATGATGGAGGAACCACCAGGCCTCCAGCAAATGGTAACAGTGCACAGTAGCTCAGTCCAACTCCTAGGTGAGACCTGTAATTGACCCTGTCTGCTTGGATACCAATGGATTTTTCTTCATCTTCCTCACTCTGGTCTCTGCCTCTTCCCTTGTTGCCTAACAAGTTACTGAATTTAGCCATGATATCTGCCAGATGTACAGTGTTTGGGAGATGGAGGACGAAGAGGGTTAATAATTCCTCTGGTTGCCACAGTTTTTAAAGTATCAGAAAACTTGGAACTGCATCTGATTGGAGAAATCTGTGTCCTAAACACTGGACTATAATTTTCCAAGTGAACTTTAATTTCTGGTGCCTCATCTTTTTAAAAATTGGTTTGTATAGTTCAATCACCGTCAGGTACATACACACATCTCCTGGTTGAAAGCATTTCTGCTTTTCAATATCTTATGTAAATTCATGTCATATGAAAATGCAAGCAGTTCCTTTGCTGGTATGAGTGTATCTATACTAGAGGGTTTTGCTGGCACAAATCACACCTTACACACCTTTGTCTGACACAGTTACGCCTGCAAAAGTCTGTAGTTAAGATCTCACCTAAAATAACCTGGATTAAGCTGCTTTCAGGGCCTGGCAGCTCGACACAAAACAGGTTCAACTAAAAGGATAGTCTGAGTCCCTGTTTTCCCTTGCCCACCACCTGAATGTTCACAGCTCGCAATAAAATCGTAATTTTAAACTCCAGTCATTAAAAATCCCATTTGTTCACCTTTCTGTGATTAAGGATTTCCCTGGATATCTGTTTCTGACTAGTCTTGGGTTTCTGGGTGAACACCTAGGACAAAATTGACGAAATTTTGACCTAGATGTTCACCTAGAAATCCAAGGCTAGTCAGAAAGTAGAACACCCCAGCCCTGGGGGAAGTCTGACTGAATGATCAGATAGACACTCCCTGGGGAATTTGGACAGAGGTTGAAGGAAAGTAGCATTGCCTTGAGTAATTGTTGGATAAATGACCAATGACTGTCTTATTGGCCATGTAATGGGAAATGGACTACAGGCCACATCCTCAGCTGGTGGATATCCGTGTAGCTCCACTGATTTCAATGGAAATACATTGCTTCATGCCAGCTGCCCAACATCTCTAAGACAAAGACCTTGTAAATAACAGGGATTAGAACCTGATAGGTAAAGGCACTGTGGGTCCTTACCTCACAATGGGAGCCCGGGGGTTGAGTTCTTTAGCACCTCACATGATCAGACTCTATCCATGTTGGCTGCTACAATAATTGAGCATGGGTGCTGGTAGCAGGACTGCAGCACAACTTCCCTTGACCGAGGATTGCTACCTATAAATAAGCATGTTAAATCATGCTTCAGGCTATGCACCGCCCAGGAGGGACTACAGTTAGAAGGAACCATCTATTCTTTGTCTTCTGTCCCTCAGCTTATTTCTAATCCATGGTGGTGCTTTGCCTATGATTCCATCATCCCTATTTAGTTTTCTTAATAGCTTTGTATGAGAGCTTTTGCCAAAGGCTTTTTGAGGCCCATTGATAAATTGTAGGATTGTGACATCAGAGCTGTGTCATCTAACAGTCTGGCTTCATTGCCCTCATCCATTGACATGAAAGTCAGTGGTGCAGAGTAGAATGGCTGTCTGGCTGGGCCTGATTTAAGTTAACTGCCTCAGGTACATCAGGTAAATTCTTCTGTCTGAGTTCTCATGTAGTTTAAAACTGGTATCTGCCTTACTTTTAGCACTTGGTTGGACTCATGTATCAACATGTTGCCTTTCCCATTCAGTCATCACCTCCCATGTCCTGGGCTCGGTGCTGCTTCAGTTCATGCATATATGCTTGGCTAATGCCCATGTATAGTAGAACCTCAGAGTTACAAACACCTCAGGAATGGAGGTTTTTCATAACTCTGAAAGTTTTATAACTGAACAAAACATTATGGTGGTTCTTTCAAAAGTTTACAACTGAACATTGACTTAATACAACTTTGAATCTTTACTATGCAGAAGAAAAATGCTGCTTTTAACCATCTTAATTGAAATGAAAGAAGCACAGAAACAGTTTCCTGACCTTGTCAAATCTTTTCAAACTTTCCTTTTGTAGTAGTTTATGCTTAACACAGTATTGTACTGTATTTCCTTTATTTTATTTTTTTTTTGGTCTCTTCTGCTGCTGCCTGATTGCATACTTCTGGTTCCAAGTGAGGTGTGTAGTTGACAGGTCTGTTTGTATCTCTGAAGTTCTAACTGTACTAGAGTAATAAATCTGGTCAGATTTTATGGCCACCACTCTGTCTTGGGAGCAATGCTTTCAGAACTTCAAGAAATTAAAACTACTTCAGTTCACTTTGAGAACATTTTCATTCCAAATATAATTAAAAATCCTGGGAAAGCTGTTTCCAATGAAGATAAATCTGCGTTGTTTTGATGATTGCTTCTTTGGTTTTTCCATACTATGGTCTTTTCAGCGTAAATGACAATACATCTGAAGGACTAGCAACAATTCTCTTGTCTGTTTGTGAGCCACATTCCTCAGTTATGCCACTTAAATAGTTCCCCGTTTAATATATATTTATATTGAAATGGCTCCTTTATATTAGCTGCTTGGAACATAACTTAGTAGGTTCTTTGTTTGCCTACTACGCACCCTCTGAAAATCAGTCCGCTTCAAGGTGTCTTGATCGTGTCAAGTAGATCCAGGAATAGTAAGGACTGCTCACCACTGCAAATCAGCGACTCGCAAAAGCTTAACAAGAAATTAGGCTGACATCAATCTAAGCAATCAAAGCCCGATCCAGAGTCCACTGGAAGTGATGGAAAGACTCCCGTTGACCTCAGTGGATTTTGAAACAGGCCCTTGAAGAATAGCAAACCCAAAGGTTTATTCCTCTCCCTAAAACAAGGGTCCTCAACACAGTGGCCATGGGCGCCATGGCGCCCGCGGGGGCATCTAAATGCGCCTGCTGCCTGGCCAGCAGTCGAGCATCCGTCAAACGCCGGTGACGCCTCTGGATGATGCCGCTTGCCACCGATGAGTGACATCATCGAGAAGTGTTGCCGCTGAAATGCCGCCGAAATTCGGCAGCATTTCAGCAGATGCTCGACCGCTGCCACGGTCCTTTGTCCGGCGCCCACCAGCTGAAAAGGTTGGGGACCACTGCCCTAAAACACAAGAGGCAGATGGGAACTTACACAATATGCTTCCTGTGTTTAACTGTTATAGTTAAAATGTCTTTTTCACTTAACTCCTCGATGTTTATAGAAATAATTTATTTTAATAAGTTTCTAGGATTTTGTACCCAAGAGGGACAGAGGTGGGGTGTGTGTGTAAGTAAATCCTTTGTGTGCCTTTTAAAAGAGAAGGCTTGTAGCTGAAGAGGAGAATGGCATTGAGTGAATAGCAGCCCATTGTTACCGCTTTGATAGCACAGCTTCACTCTTGGAATGTCTTAATTAAAGGGATATATCTGTATCGTTTCAGAACATAAATTTGTTCTATTTGTTACTGCTTCAGACAAGTTATTTATGTCCCTGGCAGGCTGGAATATCTCTTTAAACAAAAGTGGTGGGAGTTCATCTTGAGAAGACCCAGGTTTCCATAGAGACACTTCCGCTCTTTTATTTGCCTTTTTAACAGATCTTGGTGTGTTCAAGGCCAAGTTTAAGTAAAGACGTGGAGAAAACCCTTTACATCCACACAAAAGCCAAGATTTTACAAAGGGGTGAGTGATTTGGCGTGCCTTAGTTTGGTAAGTGTCCCAACTTGAGACCCTGGTTTTCAAAAAGCTCTGAAAAAGTTGAGTAACCCAACATTGAGGCCTCGAGATCAGTAGTCACTTTCCAAGAACACAATAGCTATGATAATAAACATAGGCAATGTTTACAACAAGGTATTTATGATGTGTGAGAACAGACGGATTTTATGACCTGTGAGTTAGCTAGATGCAAGTTTTAAAGAATGTTTTGCCTGTCACTTGTTGACATAAAGCAGGTCCGGACAAAGATCCCAAGAATGCTCCACTTCAAATTGATTATATGAAATAAAATGTTTTACAGCAAAGCATGTGAGCTAACATAACCCACAAACAATGTGTAACAGCATATTTGATCATGTACATCTCCTAAAATTTAGTAGAGGTGAAGTCAGGCTTACAATGACCTGGCTAACATTGTTTTTTGGCATGGTTTTTGATTTTGTTTTATTTCCACAAAGCCCACAATTTTATCTCTGCGTCAGAGGCTATCAGACTGACGACATGGATAATTCCCTAATTCAGGACCTGACTGTTGCCAATGAAAGTGTACAGAATCAAATATGGGATTTTAGAGAAACAGCTCCCAACCTTGATACTGAAAAGCAGGAGCTAATAAAGCAAAACAATTGAATGAAAGACCTGGACAGAAACTTGCAAGCCAAAATAGACTGTTTCAGAACAGTGGTGGAAGACTGGCAAATGGGGTGGAGAATGTCGAGGAGATTCTGGAACTAAGGGAAGTAAAGATTAAACATTTGGAATTCCAAAACAGGAACTTGGAAAGAGCCAATGACCAACTGACTGATGAAATAAAGGGAATGTGTCTCCAGATTTCTGCATATCAGGATTACAAATCTTTTCAAGAAGGAGAGAGATCATGTATGGGAAATGTAATGTCTGAAATCCAGAAGTGCTTGAAACAACTTCATAACAAGCTGGAGATTGCAGAGCAGCAGCATAAAGATGAAAAATGCCAGGCATCCAAGCTAAGGCACGTGCTGGAAGGATTTGAGCAAATCTGGGAGGTTCAGAAAAATGCCATAATCCAGATGAAAGGATAACTGGAAAATTCAGTGCAGGAGACTGGAAAATGAAGATAGAGCCCAGGTTCGTTCGTTGCATAAAATTATGGAAGCAAAGCTGATGCAGGATTCACTGGATAAGAGAAACTATCTCAGCTGCCTTTCAAAAGGTGTCTGGTTTGTATTCCCTTGGTCCTATGCTTTGGATTTTTGACCACATCAGTCTTGCTGTATATGTTTATATTCAACAAAGATTTTAAGTCTGTCAGTCATCAACTGCTGTTTTCTGACCAAAATCTTGAGTTTGCTGAGAAGCCTGTCTCCATATGCTATCTGGAAATACGATGGCCGGTGGCCATTTTAAAGTTAGCTGTGCAGCCTCTCTTCCATCTCTTCATATCAGCTAAATTAACCCTCCTTCAAATGCCTGGATTGTTTCTTCTTGATGTATCAGCTCAATCATTTTTAAAAAAATACTTCTTTAAAATAAAATAAAATCCAAATAGATTGTCCGCTGGTTCTCCTTTGTGTACTATTCGGATGACTGAGAGAGGTGTAATTTTCCTTTGAGCATGCCACACTCATTATTGTTCCTGTTACTATATCCTGTTTGTCTAGGTATTTTATAACTCTTATTTAAACTAATTTACCTGCTATTGACGTAAGGCTCATTGGCCTGGGATTCCTAGGGTTGCACCTACCACCTCTGTTAGTTGAAAACTTTTTGAGAGAAAATATAATTGCTGTATTGATCATGATCCTAAATGCCAGTATCTGATACAGAGGCACCAGATAAGAGAGAAGAAGGTTGGGCTTGTGGTTGAGAACTGGGACCAGGGAAATCTGGGTGTTGGTCCCAGCAAAATTCTGCGTGACCCTGAGCAAGTCACTTTCTCTCTCCCTGCCTCAATTCCCCCTGTGTAAGATTCTTCCGTTGTCCCTCCCGTTTGTGTGTCTTTTCTCTTTGATTGTAAGTTCTTTAAGGCAGGGATTGGACCCTGATTGCATTTGGGGCCTGCAGGTGCTCCAGCTGCACAAAGAATTGATACTGACAAAGATGTGATCTAATACTTGCACAGTGGAACAGGAAAGCAGTTTCTCATATAAGGGAAGCCAGCAGCAGCCTGGCCTAACCAAAGCAATGTAGTTAATATTGTGCATGTCTCACCATGGCATGCCTGAATGCTTTATCCTCCTGAAGTTAAATGAACCAAATGAAATGCTTTAAGGGATTTCACAAGCTTGACTCCTGTAGCAGAAGGTGAGAAAGAAAAGCTCTCTAGGCAATGCCCTTACTGGCAAGATAGGCAGTTCACAAAACACAGGATGGGAACAGCTGAAGCCCAGTTGGAATGAAAGGTGAAACTAACCCATGGCACTAACAATTCCTTGGTAAACAAACGCATTGTGCGAAAACATGCACATAGGGACCAACATAAGGATTTAAGGCTGCAACTTAATCCTGTTAATCAGCCGCTATGTAAATTCATACTGCACTATAACTGGCACTTTCATCTGCAGATTGCTTTGCTAATTAATCCTGAACATATGCCTCCCTCACTGGGGTGTTCATCTCCCTTCTAGAGATGGGCAGGTGCATACACACACTGTTAGAAGTGAAACACCCAAATGTGAGTCCCACTCAGGGGCTAATCTCCTCTACAGGGTGTGGCCATTGTTCTTTTCCCACATTGCCAGCTGAATTGGTGTTATCTGATCCTCCTAACTTCCCTTTATCTGAGAGGTTAGAGGTCTTACAAGGTAGAGGACCATGTGTTACAGAGAGTGCTGTATCCCCTGCAATTGTCTTGTGCCTGTGGGTTCCTGGCATGGCTAGTCCTGTATTGTTTATATTATGGTAGCACCCAGGATCTGGCCCCAGTGGTGCTAGGTGCTGTGCAAATCTATGGGATGAGGTACAGTACATTTGCAACTGGAAAGTATTTAACATTTATATTGTGCTAGCGCCAAGAGGCCAAACAGGTCAGGGCCCCGCTCTGTTAGGTACTATACAGACAGATAGCTCTGACTGTAAGAGTGATGGGGCGAAAGTACAAAGCACCTCCCTGCAGCAAATACCTGTGGGTGAGGGGCAAGAAAATCTGAGAGAATGTCTCCTTAGTGCATGTTAGTGCTTCAATTCTTGAGTCTGTAGTGCCCCCTGGTGGTCATATTAAGTTTTTCCACACATATTAAAGGTTTTGGCCCTTGCAGTTAGGGCTTCCTCTTTCATTCGACCCTTTTACTATGGCTCCTGTTAACCCTTCCTTTGAACTCTGGGGATTATTCACCTAATCAAGGATGGGTTGATGGGAAAGCACCTTGCGCTAGCAAATAAAGCAATAGAACAGGAGTCAGCTAGACTGAGTTTGATACCTGGCTGTGCGACCCAAGGCGGGATTAAGGTTTCATGGGGCCCTGGGCCAGAGCAAGTAGGGGGACCGCCTTCCCCTGCAGGCCCACCCTCATTCCACCAGTTCCCCTCTGGCTCCACCTATGGCCTCACCCTGTTCTGACACTTCCCCTGCGGCCCTGCCCTGTTCCACCGACGGTCCCAACCCCCCCTCCCCCCCCCACACACAGTGTGACCCGCAACCTGTTTGCTCCTTTATGCCCCTCCAAGGCTGGAGAAGTTCTACCCCCTTCTTCCCCCCTGCCATGGCCCTGGGGCCAGAGCAGGGAGTGAGTGCTCCTCCAGCCCTGAGGCGGTGGCAGGGAGCGAGAGTCCCAGGCTGCAGTGGAGGTCCGGGCGCTGGTGCCTCCGCCGCACCACGCTTCTGCTGGGAAGCAGTGGGATTGGGGCGCGTTGGCTTCCTCTGCCACACCCATCCACTGCTGATACTGGGGTCGGGGCCTGGGGGCTTCCCCCATCTGCCCAGCGCAGCTGCTGGGGTTGGGGCGCGAGGGATATAGAGAGCTTCTGCCAGGGAGTGGAGTCGGGGCATGAGGACTTGCCCCACCCAGTACTTCTGCCAGGGCTCTGGGCTTCCACCGCTTGGTGACAGATTTTTTCCAGGGTGGATTAGCCCTGTCAGCCCAGTGGCTAATCTGCCACTGGTGTGACCCTTGGTTAAGTCACTTTAACTCTCTGTTTCCCTGCCTCTATAAAATGAGGATAATACTTATCCAGCTTTGGAAAGTGCTTGGACACATAGCAGAGCTGGCACTGACGTCCCCATGTCTAGTCCCTTCAGTTAGCTCCAGGACCAGGAACTTGGAGAGCATCTACGCTCTCCCATCCCAGAAATGACCTCTTGAGTCTGAGACATCTTCATGGGGGCTTCGTGGAGGAACTTGCTCTGTCGGTATTCATGTTATTGCTTGCTGTAGATATACAGATACTTGTGCTTTCATTGACTTCACTCTTCATCCAGGACCTATGCATCACTTGGTTTTGGGGCAGCACAAACATCTGCCTAACTTTCCCTTCCCCGCTTCCTAGACTGATATAGCTTAAGGCCAGAAGAGTCTGACCTCCTGTACAAACCAGACCAAAGAAATCCACTCATCTAATTCCTCATGCAGCCCGTATCTTGTGGCTGAGTTAGACACATCTTTTAGAAATACATCCAGTCTCAGAAAGGCAGCAATCTTTTCATTCTGATTGACACGCACATCCCTGTTTGTGCTGTTGAAATGTACAAAAAAGTCATCTGCTCCTGAGCTTTTCTGTCCACCACAATGTCTGTGTTCTGTCCCAGCCACTATTCTGCTGTCTGGTTCCCCAGAAGGGGGAGCTCAGTGGCTTTCCTGCACCTGCTCCAGTGCTGCCGCTGCCCTTAGTGGGACAGAGCAGAAGGAGGCTGAGGAGAGCAGCAGAGACATGAGGCATTCCTTGCCTGGGCTTCTCTGAGGCAGCGGCGTGCGCCCTGAGCTTTCTACACAACAAAGACATGTAGCAGTTCCTGAGCTGCGCCTCTCTGAGGACCCAACTAGAGGAGTGCAGGCAGTCAGCAGTGCAAAGGTCCACAGCCACTAGTGGTTGCCACTTCCTCCTCCTCAATCTAATGCAGGGCCATCTGGAGCTGCTTCCCCCCAGCTACTTGCTGCACCAGTGCCCCAGCCTGCATGAGAGAGAACAGTCCAAACTCACACATTCTTGTCAACTGTTTGAAATGGGCCACTCTTGTTACCACTACGAAAGTGATTTTTCTTCCCTTGGTATTCTACTGTTAATTGAATTGTCTTGTTAGACTGACCCCCCCAACACACACTAGGTAAGGCAACTCCCATCTTTATGTAGTGTGTTTGTGTGTGTTTATGCTATGTATTTTCACTCCATGATTGCTGAAGTGGGTTCTTGCCCACAAAAGCTTATGCCCAAATAAATTTGTTAGTCTCTAAGGTGCCACAAGGACTCTTCATTGTTTTTGCTGCTACAGACTAACACGGCTATCGCTCTGAAATGTGTTGACTTATTGTCCCTCTGGGAGCTCCATGTCAGCATGGGCACATGTCAATGCCCTTGCAATTGAACATTTTCATCAGCAGTGCCATGTGCCTGCACCCTATGCTTTCTCATGCTTTGGTACAAGGATATATAGGGAAGGGCAGATCTACCACCACTCCCGTTCTTCTTCAAATTGATGCAGCCGTGCATTCGGTTTGTGTGTGTGCACGCTTAGTGCACTGGAGCTGGAGGACATTGCCTAGTAGTATCTGTAGCAGGGTGCACTCACACCCTGAGGTCCTACTTCTTTCTGAGCCACAGAAAGGGGGTGCTGCCCTGATCCCCTTTGTGCCTTCTCCCCACCCATGGCTAGAGTTGGAGCTCTGTGTGGGGTTTTCACCTTGTGCTTTTGGTCTCAGTCTCTGAGAAATGTTTTTTTGTATATAGTAGTTCATAGGATCTTGGTTAAGTTTAGTGTTAGCATATTATTAGAGTAGTTGGCTGCCCAGTGTGATTGCCTTTCCAGGGTTCAAGCATTGTCCATCATGCAGGGGGCATCTCTAACAGTGATTCCCACACAAGGTGCTCATTTGGTTATGGTGAAGGACACTTAAAGAGCGGGAAGCCATGTGCAAATTGCTCACAAAGAGGACTTAGGTGGTGAGAAACTTGCAGCTGCATTAGTACCTGTTGGAGCAGACCATGAGGCAGTCACCTTCAGATCTGGGAAGTGATGCTGCTCTGTGCCTAGGCTCTGGTGTTTCCCCCAAGAGGAAGAGGGAGTATTTTCCCTCCTCTGGTTCCATGAAGAAGAGGTCCTATAAAAAGAATTGGGCTTGGAGAGATTCCTCCTCCGCTTCTAAGAGGAGTGCTGACCAGCACTGTACTCCCTCCAGCACACAGGATGGAGCAGGTCTGTCTAACCACTTCCCAGTACTGTGCTGAGAGCAGCGAAAGCCTATACGGTCACCTCTGGTTGCGGCCATGGCATGTCCATAGAGTCCAGTGCAGACTGGTGGCATACCAGATGGCCTCAGACCTGCTTTGCCTCTCGGTCCTGGACTCTCCACTGCTTCCGGAGTGCTCTGGTGGCATGGCTTTTTCCACTTTATCCTCCATTGTGCCCTTGGCAGTTTCTGGCTGCATCACAGAGCTAGTGGTCTCACTGGCACCACAGGTTGCACTGCCTGGGCCTCAGACGGTGGAGTCGAGATGGACGCCAGGCCCAGCACCGGATGTCCCCTCAATATTTGCCTCTTTCAATGCCATCTTTGCCTTGGCAGCAGATCCCTTCGTCCAGTTCAATATGTCCCTTAGCCTTGGTGTGGTGTCTCTCCCAGTGATAGGTAGGAGTCTCTCTCATTTGGTCCTGCCAGTGCCTTGTTCCTCTTTGACACCAATGTGACCCCTGTACTGGAATTTAGATGAGTCTATTTGCTTGCCTCATTGGGCTGGCTCCCTCATTGTCACCAGAGAACCTCCTGGGGCTCCTCAAGATCCAGGTGGGGATCGTTCTCCCTGTTATCATTGGACAGGCACCAGAAATCACCCTTGGATTGCCATTAGTACTAAGATTGGCATCTGTCCCGCAGTTGGGAGCGGGGCTCCTGGCCCTAGTGCCTACTGTCCACTAATCCCACCCCTACCTATTGTCACTGCACCTCAGGGATTGGCTCCTCTATGGCTCTTGGGCCTAAACAGGATTGTTCTCTTGACATCCAGGCAGTACTGCTGAATAGTGGAAAACCCAACACCAGGAAACCTTACCTGCGGAAATGGAAGTGTTTCCAAATTTGGTGCACTCCGTATCTCCTGCTGAGTCTTCCCTCAGGCGCATACTTGACTACCTGTTAAATCTGAAAACTCTGGGTTTGTCTCAGAGTTCTTTCAAGGTTCACCTCGCTGCTATTACAGCATATGATTTGATTTTGACAAATAGGGAGGAACTGGTTGAGAATTTGAAAGTGGAAGGCAGCTTGGGTGAAAGTGATCATGAACTGATAGAATTCATGATTCTAAGCAATGGTAGGAGGGAAAACAGCACTCAAAAAATGGATTTCAAGAAGGCAGACTTTAGCAAACTCAGGGATTTGGTAGGTAAGATCCTATGGGAAGCAAGTCTAAGGGGAAAAACAGTTCAAGAGAGTTGTCAGTGTTTCAGAGAGACATTATTAAGGGCAGAAGAGCAAACTATCCCATTGCATGGAGAAACAGGAATTATGGTAAGAGACCAGGAGATCTTCAATGATCTGAAACTCAAAAAAAGTCCTATAAAAAGTGGACACTAGGTCAAATTACAAAGGATGAACATAAACAAATAACACAAGTATGCAGGGATAAAATTAAAAAGGCCAAGGCACAAAATGAGGTTAAACTAGCTAGAGACATAAAGGGTAACAAGAAAACATTCTACAAATACATCAGAAGCAAGAGGAAGACTTAGGACAGGGTAGATCCATTGCTCAATGAGGGTGGAAAAACAATAACAGAAAATGTGGAAATAGCAGAAGTACTAAATGACTTCTTTTGTGTCCGTTTTCAGCAAGTAGTTGGTGAATGGATGTCTAACATACTGAATCCCAGGGAAAATGAGGTAGGATCAGAAGCTAAAATAGGAAAAGAACAAGATAAAAATTATTTAGACAAATTAGATGTTTTCAAGTCACCAGGACCTGATGAAATGCATCCTAGAATACTCAAGGAGCTGGCTGAGGAGATATCTGAGCCATTAGTGATTGTCTTTGAAAAGTCATGGAAGACAAGAGAGATTCCAGAGCACTGGAAAAGGGAAAATATAGTGCCAGTTTATAAAAAGGGAAATAAAGATAACCCAGGGAATTACGCACCAGTCAGCTTAACTTCAGTATCCAGCAAGATAATGGAGCAAATAATGAAGCAATCAGTTTGCAAACACCTATAAGATAATAAGGTGATAAGTAACAGCACAGATTTGTCAAGAACAAATTATATCAAGCCAACTTGATAGCTTTTGTTACCCCTGTTCCCCTAAAAACCAACCCAGGATCACACTTGTATTAGTTGTATTACAATGTGGCTGTTCGGTCAGATAGAAAAAAGATGGAGCTTATTCATACGTGCACACGTTCACTGCATTCATACCCTCATGCACCCACACGCTTACACAGGCGCAGAGTTACCGGAGACAGCATGGAGGCCGAGAAGCTGAACCGTGGTAGATCTGGTGTCTGCCTGCGGTCCCGAATCCAGGCTGCTGAGTAGATCAAGAAGCAGGGGCTTGTGTGCATGCCACACTCCTCTTATTTTGGAACTGGGCGGCTCCTGTCATGTACACTGACTTTCCTTTCTGTGCCTGTCATCGAGAAGCATTCCCAGACCAGTTCCTTTCATGCATACCAGGTTCTTCTTTTCTTTATAGCACTTCATGACTGCCTTCTCAGGGCAGACTATATCAGACACACCTGGCTACTGTCTCCGGGCCCCTCTCTCCTTGCAGTTCCTCTCCGCCCAGTCCCACATACACTCCCTTGTTCACACTCCCTCATTCACACTCTCTCTGAGGCTTGGAAGTTCATACAAGTGGTAACTTGAAAAGGTGATAGGGCTTGCAAAAGTTACAAAACTTTAAAGGTTATGCTAATAATCACTGAATTTACAAAGTCTGCGAAAAGGTTGCAGAATTTGATACAAGTTACAGATCTTAAACAATTGCATTTGAGCGACGGCTTTACATAACAACTTTCTTACACAGTAACAAGCCTTGTGGATGAGGGGAGAAATGGTAGATGTCATATATTTGCTATTGTCTTGTATGACCTTCTCCTAAACAAACTAGGGAAAATATAAGCTACATAGAGCTACTCTAAGGTGGTTTCATAACTGTATGGAAAACCATTCCCAGAGAGTAGTTATCAGTGGCTCACAGTCATGCTGGAAGGGCTTGTCAAGTAGGGTACCACAGGGATCAGTTCTGTTTTATATCTTCATCAATGATTTAGATAATGGCATAGAGAGTACACTTATAAAGTCTGCAGACTATACCAAGCTGGGACGGGTTGCAAGTGCTTTGGAGGACAGCATTAAAATTCAAAATGATCTGGGCAAACTGGAGAAATGGTCTGAAGTAAACAGGATGAAATTCAATAAAGACAAATGCAAAATATTCCACTTAGAAAGGAATAATGAGCTGCACACATACAAAATGCAGGAGAGGCGCTAGAGTTTCTGGTGCCCTATGCAGAATTCGGGGGGCGACATTTTGTGCGCTTCCCACGGGGTGTGTGGGAGTTTCCGGTTCCGCTCCTGTTGCGCCGCCGAAGAAGGACCCTCCACCGAAATGCTGCAGGTGGCACCGGCAGTCATTGAGCTGCTCAATTGCCTGCTGCTGTTTTCCACGGCACATCAGCAGAAGGTCCTCCTTCGGCGGCGCAACGGGAGCGGAACCAGAAGCTCCCATGGGGAGCGCACAAAATGCCACCCCCCGAATCCTGGCGCCCTAGGCGACCACCTAGGGTCACCTAATGGAAGCGCCGGCCCTGACAAAATGGGAAATGACTGCCCAGGAAGGAGCACTGCGGAAAGGGATCTGGGGGTCATAGTGGATCACAACCTAAATATGAGTGAACAGTGTTGCAAAAAAAGCTAACATCATTCTGGGATGTACTAACAGGAATTGTAAGCAAGACATGAGAAGTGATTTTTTTGCTTTATTCCACACTGATTAGACCTCAACTGGAATATTGTGTCCAGTTCTGGGTGCCACATTTAGGGAAAGATGTGGACAAATTGGAGAATGTCCAGAGAAGAGCAACAAAAATGATTAAAGATCTAAAAAACATGACCTATGAGGGAAGATTTTAAAAACTGGTTCTGTTGAATCTGAAGAGTAGACTGAGTGGAGACATGATAACAGTTTTCAGGTAAATAAAAGGCTCTTACAAGGAGGAGAGAGATATTTTTCTCCCTAACCTCTGAGACTAGGACAAGAAGCAATGGCCTTAAATTGCAGCAAGGGCAGTTTAGGTTGGACATGAGGAAAAACTTCCTAACTGTCAGGGTAATTAAGCACTGGAATAAATTGTCCAGGCTGTTGTGAAATCTCCATCACTGGAGATTTTTAAGAGCAGGTTAGACAAACATCTGTCAGGGATTGTCTAGATAATATTCAGTCCTGCCATGAGTGCAGGGAGCTGGATTAGATGACCGCTTGAGGTCTCTTCCAGTCCTATGATTCTGTAATTTCAGCCATCAGTTGACAGATTCTCAGTTTTCAGACATCCTTCAACTGCAATATTCCTTAAGGGTCCGGCTTAATTTTGTTCCATCCAGTGTGATTGCCTGTTCCTCCTTGGGACCTTAATTTATTGCTTAACTCCTTAAAAAACCCTCCTTTTGAACCCATGGAGACTTATTTGTTTCTTCATTTGTCCTTCAGACTTATTCTTCATAGCTATCACCTCTGCCAGTAGGCTAGGGGAGCTTGTATAACTGATCCACCGTACACAGTTTTCTATCATGATAAGGAGACATTGCATCCACATTCTTGTTTCCTTCCTAAGGTGTCACTAGATTTCCACACCAACCAGGACACCCATTAGCCGGTGTTTTACCCTCACTCTTTGAGAGTAGAGGCCAGTCTTCATACGCTGGATGTGAGAAGAGCTCTGGACATCTACCTATATAGGACTAACCCTTCAGGGCTTCTCACGGATTCTCTTTCCTGCTGAGACAATGAAAAGTCACCTAGTTCCCACACAACGACTATCAAACCAAATTTCAGGTGACATTTTAGCATGTTACTAGTTTTCTGGGGTACATCCTCCCACCCCTCCCCCTGGTAACTGCTAACTCTACTAGACTTAATCTACCTCAATAACCTTACTTAGAAAGGTACCTGGCATGCACATTTTCCCAATGTCATGCTGTGCTGCATGCTTCCACAGCAAATGTGGACTGGGACGAAGCTGTTCTCCAAACTGCACTGAGTCTGCCTCCTCAGCACCCTCCTCCATATTGAGATGCAGCTTGAGAATCTCCTGAAGTGGAGCCCTCAGAGGGACCATAACTCAAAGAAGGCTTACCTTACCTGTCCAGTAACTGGAGTTCTTCGAAATGTTTTGTCCCGATGGATGCTCCACCACCCACCTTCGTTCCCCTGAACTTCAGAGTCCTGTTGGAATTTGAGGTTGAGAAGGAACTGAAGCTGCAGTGGGTCAGCCCCTCCCTAGAGCAGGGGCAGCCAGCCAGTGGCTCCGGAGCCACATGCGACTCGTCTGAAATTAATATGCTTCTCCTTGTATAGGCAAGTTAAAGAAGTATGGGCTGAATGAATGGACTATAAGGTGGATAGAAAGCTGGCTAGATCATTGGGCTCAACAGGTAGTGATCAATGGCTCCATGTCTAGTTGGCAGCCGGTATCAAGCAGAGTGGCCCAAGGGTGGGTCCTGGGGCTGGTTTTGTTCAATATCTTTATTAACAATCTGGAGGATGGCGTGGACTGCACTCTCAGCAAGTTGGTAGATGACACTAAACTGGGAGGCGTGGTAGATATGCTGGAGGGTAGGGATAGGTTACAGAGGGACCTAGACAAATTGGGACTGGGCAAAAAGAAATCTAATGAGGTTCAAACAAGGACAAAGTGCAGAGTCCTGCACTTAGGACGGAAGAATTCCCATTGCACTGCTAAGACTAGGGACCAAATGGCTAGGCAGCAGTTCTGCAGTAAAGGACCTAGGGGTTACAGTGGTTGAGAAGTTGGATATGAGTCAACAATGGGCCCTTGTTTGCCAAAGGCTAATGGCCTTTTGGGGCTGTTAAAAATAGGAACAGTGCCAGCAAATCAAGGGGCGTGATGATTTCACTCTATTCGGCATTGGGAGGCTCATCTGGAGTACTGTGTCCAGTTTGGGCCCCACACTACAAGAAGGATGTGGAAAATTGGAAAGAGTGTCCAGTAGAGGGCAACAAAAATGATTAGGGGGCTGGAGACATGACTTATGAGGAGAGCCAGAGGGAACTGGGATTATTAGTCTGCGAGAGAGAAGAACGAGGAGGGATTTGATAGCTACTTTCAACTCTTGAAAGGGGGCTCCAAAAGAAGATGGAACTAGACTGTTTCCATGGTACAGATGACAGAACAGGGATGTTAATTGGTTGAAGTTGCCAGTATGTGGAGGTTTAGGGTTTGGATATTTAGGAAAAACTTTTTCACTAGGATGGTGGTGAAGCACGGGAATGGGTTACCAAGGGAGGTGTTGGAATCTCCTTCCTTAGAGGTTTTTAAGGTCAGGGTTGACAAAGCCTTGGCTGGGATGATTTAGTTGGGGATTGGTCCTGCTCTGAGCTGGGGATTGGACTAGATGACCTCCTGAGGTCCCTTCCAACCGTAATATTCTATGGTTTTATACTGTTACTAGCACAATAGGGCTCTGATATCAGTTGAGCCTCTCACCATGACTGTAAAACACATAATAAAGATGTTATTACCATCCTACAGAGGCCGTTATTGGCTATTTCCATTGCTAAAGCCAGTGCACAAGCAGACTAGAAAGTCAAACTTTCAATAACTGTTTTTGTCTGAGCTGCACTGCAATCTTCAAATGAATCATCTCTTGTTCACAGAAATCTAGACGTTTTGCAAACTCCCTCTTATTGCTCTCTAGGCACACTTTTGAGGGTGATACCAGAAATTCTTGGCATTAATCAACAGCTGAGTCTTTTCAATATTGGGGTTTGCTGTGTATATTCCAGTATTCCTCTCTTGGTTAACCTAAGGGCAAGTCCTTTACCATAATCTTTTTATGGAGAAAAACACACGAAGGCCCTGATCCTGCAAACTCTTACACATGCTCATTGTTCATCACCTACTGGGATTTCTCCCCAGCCCCACAGGTTTCAAACACGGAAACACCACTTTCCTGATAAGGACTCTAATCCAAAAGGCTTTTCTTTGCAGTAAGATGTGCTATTATTAAAAAATACCTCTGCTGGCTGCTCAAAACATGAGGGTTACATGCGAGGTAATGCTGCTAGAGGTGGGGTCAGACAGGCAGGGACGGGCTCATGCCATTCCGAGAAGTACTGGAATGTCCAGGATTCTGGACATGCCACCTTACTAATACATTGCTCCTCGCTAATAATGGAAAGATGCTGCTGTCCTGCTGCTGCAGTCAAGTCACTGGGTGTGTCAATGAGTAGGGGGGGATTGAAATTTGGATCAGTCTGTTCCTCTCCTCACCCCCTGATTTTTATTACTATTTCTAGAAATCCAATGCGTGAGAACTGGTGACACTTTGGAGTTAAACTTCTGCGGATGTTGGTACCTGTCGAGGGTCTGAGTCACCCATTGTTACAGCTTTGAATGAATGTGTTTGGAACTGTGCGTCAGCATGAGATGTAAATATGGCACCATGTCAGATTCTCCATGGTCTGTCAAGTCTGGTATCCTGCCACAGGCAGCGCCCAATGCCTTACTCCTCGCAATAATACATAATCCTGCATCTCGCACTGGGCTATTTGCAGGGGGTCACTGTCTCCTGGTCAGACACAAACCTGGACTAAAATCCTTTAGAGCTGAAGCTGAATTGCTGCTGTAAATACAGTGCAGCTCTAGATGTTCCACGTTAAGAGCATCAGGCTTGTGTAGACACCCCAGTTTATGGCCTCATAAAGTCGAGGGCCAGATCCTCAGCTGGAGTAGATCAACATAGTTCCATTGACATCAGTGGAGCTATGCTGGTTTACACCAGCCACGATCTGGACTTGGCGCATAAAGTGAAGCAGGAAGGAAGCTGGTCATAGTGTTCAGTTTGTTTCCCTTTGGAAATGGTTTATGGGAACATCTAGGTCATCAGGCGCTTCTCTCTCCAATATCAGATGAATCAGCTGATCTCTGCTCAGCAGATACAGAAAGCCCAGAGTTGCCTGTGCCCACAGTGTGTAGTGGTGTTTAAGCAAGTCTGTCTAGGTATCAGCCACTTCTCGCAGCCCTGCTGGAGCCAGCGAAAAGGCCACAGTACAGAATGCCTGGCAACAATGGTACCATGGGAAGAGAACAGGGTGTTTTTGGTTTGTTTGGTCACTCTCCCATTTAAATTAGTTTCCTTCTCTCCACATTTTCAGGCCTCTTGATCTGGCTGTCATTGCAGGAAACTTCTTGTGCTAAAGGTGCCCGCGGGTCTGGTGACCTTCCGTGCCGCACCCCTTCTGAAGCTGCACATGCCATTGTAGGGATGTTCCAGTAACTGGACAAAGAGCAGCAGGCTCATGTTGAACCTGGGAAAGGCAGCAGGGATGAAGCTAGAATGGCGGAAACACTTGGAGGTTCTTGCTGGAAGTGCTGGTCTCACCCGGGTCTGGGCATGACCTACTGCTCACAAAAGGCAGGGGGAAGCTCATGGACTTGCTGGATTTCTTGCTGCTCCTGGGTGAATGTGCTGCATTACTGGCAAGAAATGCTTCCGACTATCTTTGGCTGGCTGGAAACTGCTCTTTTCCCCTTCTGAAGGCCTTGGCCACTGAGAGCTCCATGTTCATCCCCTCCTCAGCTGGCTCCCGCTTTGGATGAGCATGACTGCTACCCATGAGCTGAGATTAGTGTGGCACACCAGAGCCTTCCTAGTGCCTCACAAGACAGCTGGGGACATATCACCCCAATGCCCTCCAAGCTCCACTAGCCATCTGTTCCTTTCCAGATTTCAGTTATGGTCCTAGTCCTGATCGACAAGGCACTTACTGGGCTGGGAGAAAGCTCTTTCAAAGACCATCTGTTCACCCAGGGCTCTCCAAGGCAGCAGCATTCAACAGGAACATTTTGACTAAACTGGCCCAGGAGGCAGAGCATTTTCTGCAGCCTGGCTCCCTTTGTGGGACACCATGTCAGAAGACACAGGACATCAAGGACAGAGCTGGCTTTATGCTGATTCCACTGATTCCCTGGAATCAGGCCCTGCACTGAAGAGGGCCCTGCGCCTGCGGGGGCCCTGCTCTGGGGATCTTCAGTGGCATTTCGGTGGCAGGGGGGTCCTTCAGTGCCGTGGAAGACCTAGAGCGGACCCCCCACTGCCGAAATGCCACTGAAGACCTGGACCGCCGCTGAGTATTCCAATTGGGCCCCGTGGGTCATAAAGCCAGCCCTGATCAAGAAGTCCAGCCCTCACCATGTCTGGGTCTAAATGCAAGACAATCCCCCTCTCCCTCCCCCCGATAAGATGCTCTGATTCCACTGTGATGGGCACGGTGTGGAGTGTTCCAGGACCAGTCAGCAACTGGAGAGCCTGGAGATGAAGTTAAAAGGTGAAAGGAAAGGAATATGGAAAGGTAAAAAGCACCTGCCCCTTAAACCATGCACCTTGGGAACCGGGAGACTGTGAGAGAACTTCACCTAGGGTGCATTCAGTGCCACTGTGAATTGTTGTGTGGTGCTAAGATATACCACAGTGGGCAGTACATTAGAGCTTTAAAAATGACATTTTAGTTCACAGAAAAGAGCTGGGTACATCCAGGAGCATTTGTCGGAACTGCCTCTGTTGGGCCAGCCTCATCCCTGGTGGGTCTCCGTTGACTTCAGGGATGAATGTGGCTTAGTGATTTCTTGCCAACGTCCTCCTTGATGCCTGGTCTCTTCTGATGCACAGTCCCATGTGGCTTTGCTTTTGTTTCCTCCTTTGGTCCTGTATCAGCATCAGTACAGCTGTTAGCCCAGACCGGCTGATTACAGCTATGGGGTAAAAGTGACGGATCAAGCTATTTTTATGTATTTTTTGCATCTTTGGTGTATAAAGAGAACCTGAAATGTGGATTAACCTCTTTTCTTGTTTCTTTTAACTCTAGAAATATCAGGAATGGCAGGAGTGTTACAGAATCTGACTAAAGATCACAGCTCATCTAAAGCCAGAAGGGACCCTTAGATCATCTAGTTTGACCTCCTGTGTAACACCAGCCAGAGAGCTTCATCCAGGGACTCCTCAGGCACAATAATTCTGTTCAACTAGAGCCTATCTTCCAGAAAGGCCTCCAGGATTCACTTTCTTGTTACTTGTGCTGACACCCTACTACCACAACTGCCAACTTTCATGTAGTAAATTAGCACCCCGATTTTCACAATAAGCCAAAAATCAAGCTAATCCCATTTCAAAACAAGGCCAGAACAAGCCAATCCCTAAGAACCTGAATACTCTGTGATTAGATCTCCCCTGGCGTGCAGTCTGGGACTGTGGTGGGCCCGCTGTGCACCCCTGACTCTCTTCCCTTCTTGTCCCTGCTTGCCCCAGCTTGCCAGGAGCAGATAACAAAAAAAAAAAAAGAAAAAAAAAGAAAAGAAAAAACACAACAAGTGTCAAACCAAAAACTAGCTAACAAGCAACTCATAAGCCAACAGTGTGCCCTTGTTGCCAAGCTAACAACATTTTGGGTTGTATAAGGGGCATTGCCCACAAGAGACGTGATCTAATCCCCTCTATTGGCACTGATGAGGCCTCATCCGAATAAGGTCCATTTTTGGGCCCCACCTACAAGAAGGATTGGAAAAATTGGAAAAAGCCAGCGGAGGGCCAACAAAAAAGAATTAGGGGGCTGGAGCACATGACTTATGAGGAGAGCTCGAGGGAACTGGATTGTTTAGTCTGCAGAAGATAGAATGAGGAGGATTTGATAATGCTTTCAACTACCTGAAAGGGGTCCACAGAGAGGAATCTAGACCTGTCTCAGTGTAGCAGATGACAGACCAAGAGATGTCTCAATGCATAGGGAGGTTGTAGGGTTGGATATAGAAAAAACTTTTCACAGTAGAATGAGTGAAGCAACGGAGGGTTACAATACCAAGGTAGGTGTGGAATCGAAAAAAATATCTCCTTCCTTAAATTTGTAAGTCAGGGTTGACAAAGCCCTGCGGAATATTAGGCCTGTCTACACAGCCGTTTATAACTGATTGTAGCAGCGTAAATCCTGATTTAAAAATAACGCTGTACCCCTCACACTACGAGGCCCTTACACGAGAAAAGTGCTCTTAGTGGTGTTCTGTACTCCTCCTGACTAAGAGAGACCGGCTAAAATCGGTATTACCAATCAGATTTAGGTATGTGGCGCAAATCGAACGTATTTGGCCTCCGGTGGTATCCCAACAGTCCACTCACTGGACCACTCAGTGGACATCCAAATCTGAACTCGAATTAGTGGCCAGTAAAACAGGAAAAGCCCCAGCGAAATTTGAATTTTTATTCCTGTTTGCTCCTCCCCAGCATGGATCTCTGACAGCACGGTGGCGATGAGTCCAGATCCAAAAAGACTCCCAGCATGGACCGACAGAGATACGATCTGATGCTGTATGGGAACAAACTGTTCTATCAAGCTCCGTACAGAAGAACGAAAGCAAAGCATTGAAAAAAGAACTCAGGCTACATTACAGTGCTTGTACAACGTAAACGGAAAACCAAAGTCAAATTGATCTCAGGGGGGGGGGCGGATACGGAGGACTCCAGCTACCCACATCCCCCAACAACATCTCCGAAAACTATTTCATCTTGCGAGCTCCTTATTCCTGTAGGTTCACAAACACATTGTCCGCGTGGTTCAGGGTAATAGCTCGTAAATTTACTCCCCCCCACCATGTAAAGAAAAAGTGAAAGAAATGTTCTTGAACTTTTTCAATGTCACCCCTGTCTACTGAATGCTGGGGTAGACGCGATCTGGCACAGTGAAGAGCAGTATCCCTTCTCTTCCCCTCCCGGGTGCAGATGTACAACCATGATACTGCTATCCGTTTCACCATCACCTGTGAGTGCTCCCGCCTGGCCTCAGTAGGCCTGGCCGGCGGGGAGGGGTCACTGGGTAAAAAGGGAATGACCTACCTGTCATCCATAGATGGTACAGAAGTCTGGGTAACTGTCCTCACATATTAGCAAGTTGGGCTGAGCTCCGTCAGCCCCTTCCTTCCTTGTAAAGAAAGAGATTCTGCCGCCTGGAAGTCATAGCCCCGGAGCTGCCTCTCCACTCATTTTATCTCACTGACAGTCACTGTTCATCCTGCATACCCATTATTACTTCATACACAAATGGGGGGACACGCCATTAGCCCATATAGTTTGGGGGAGAAGGGAAGCCAACGAGTGGGGTTGTTAGCAGGCACCCCCGTGAATGGCTGTAGCTTCATTCATTCTGCGGATCCTGACATCGGAGCACGTGCTTCTCTGATACAGTGGTCTCTATACAACTTGCCCCATAATCTAGCAGGACTGATCTACTTTAAGAACCATAAGAGTGGATTGACTCGGGATTCCATTTCCCAGTTTGCTTTTGCGCCCATTCGCCGATTCTCAACCAGGGCACCTCATGAAGCAGCAGACAGTACACAATGACGTAACCTCATCGCATTGCCTAATTTATGCGGCAGCAGACGTAGATACGACTGATATCTTCTCTGATACGAATGCAAAAGCAAATGAAATGCGTGGTAGACTGATATACATACCACCTGTCCTCGGCAATCCAGTAACATCATATCGGTCTGTAATAAAAAAAAAAAAAAAAAAAAAAAAAAAAAAAAAAAATAAAAAAAAAAGGCTAACGCTCTTCGCATCGTTGCCGGCTATGGTGTCTCCAGGCAATCCAGGGAAAAAGGGCCGAAAATGATTGTCTGCGCCGTTGCTTTCTGGAAAGGAAAAGATGAACTGACGACAGTTTACCCGCAGAACCTCACGACACCGCTCAATGAATTTTGCCCCATCGGCCACTGGGCCTTCAACCAGAATTTCTAAGGGGTGGGGGAGACTGCGGGAACTATGGGATATGTACTAGGAATAGCTACCCACAGTGCAATGCTCCGGAAATTGACGCTAGCCTCGGACCATGGATGCACACCACCGAATTAATGTGCTTAGTGTGGCCACGTGCATTTGACTTTATACAATCTGTTTTATAAAACCGGTTTATGTAAAATTGGAATAATCCCGTAGTGTAGACGTACGCTTAGTTGCAGTTGGTCCTGCTTTGAGCAGGGGGTTCGACTAGATGACCTCCTGTGGTTCCTTCCAACCCTGATATTCTGAGATTCTAAGCCAAAAACAAGCCCAATTTCTGCATCTTTTTTGCGGGTTTGGTATGTCTGCTTACTGGTTCTCTACATGTTCAGAGAGAACTTTCACGGTAGACAAGACCTGATTATCTTATTCATTTATTGGTCCTGTGCTTGCTACCTCTAAAACTGAAGCTCACAAAACACACCTTAGTGGCAGAGCAGTGGGATTTTTGTAACATTTCCATTATAAGAATCCTGGGGTCATTTCACACTATACTGTAACCAGGGCTGGATTAACCTTTTGTGGGCCCAGAGCCAAACATGTTTGTGGGCCCCCATGGAGGTAATGGGGCCTGGTGCAGGGAGGTTGGGCCCCAGAGCGCAGGGCTGGTCGGGGGCAATTGAGCCCCGCCCAGCACAAGGGCACTGTTTACAAACTGACCGTCACCAGACGCACACTGGCCTGCCCGGCCCTGCGCTGCCTTTGGGGGCAGGCCCGCACTGTGTGCCACACCGCCCTCCCACCCAGCACCCCCAGACCTCTATGCTCAGTGCCCCCCAGACCTGGCATGCCCAGCGGTCCCACTGAGACCCCACCACCACAGCTGCACAGTGCCCTGTATACCACCACCACAACTGCACAGTGCCCCCCTGCCCACAGACCCCTATGACCGGCGCACCCCTGCTGAACCCCCTCTACAGACCCATATGCTCAGCACCCTTCTGTCCAGAGACCCCCCCAAATCTCCTATATCCAGCACCCCAGAACACACAAACCTTTCCCATTGCCCAGCCTCTGACCCCTCACTGCCTAATGCCGCCCCCCAGATCCCCTAGAGACCCACTCCCCGATGCCCTGCCTTCTGGCTGCACTAACCAGCCCCTCTGGAAGGTGACTGTGTCCGCTGGGCTGTGGGGTGGCGAGCGGGACCTGCAGACTGGGAACCGCTAACAGCAAGGCCTGGGCACTGGACTGACCCAGGAGAGGGGCCAGACCTAGTGTGAGGATGAGTTAGACGGCTCCATAATGGGCCTGTCCCATTGTGGCCTGGTGCCAGGGCACCATTGTAAACCCGCTACTGACTGTAACAGTTTGAAAAGACAGTAGGTTAAATCTGGTCAGTTAACTAGTTGTCACAACCCTAGACTACTTGAAATAGCAACGGCACTATTGTTCTTTCAACTTTATAGTCTCTCTCTCAGCTCACATTTTCTGGCCATGTTTATATCCATTTCCAGAGATGAGACTTTAAAACAGGTGATGCTACTCAGATTCCATATGCAATTCTAAGCAATGACCATTGTCCCAAAATAGCTGGGTGTTCCAGCTAAAATCATTTGCATAAAAATACAGTCGCCAACCTGTTCAACAGACACCACAAGAGTCCCCATAGTTATGTACTATTGTAAGTGTAAAGGGAAACCTCTGGTATCTTAGTATCAGAGGGGTAGCCGGGTTAGTCTGGATATGGAAAAAGCAGCAAAGAGTCCTGTGGCACCTTATAGACTAACAGAATTATTGGAGCATAAGCTTTCGTATGTGAATAGCCACTTCGTCAGATGCGACCGACGAAGTGGGTATTCACTCATGAAAGCTCATGCTCCAATACTTCTGTTAGTCTATAAGGTGCCACAGGACTCTTTGTCTGGTGTCTTAGCTACCATTGCTGTGCTGTGAACAAATGCTACCTTTTTAATAGTGCTACAATTTACATTATCACTAGGTGTCAGAGTGAACATACAACTGAGATGAACGATGGCAGTTCAGCCCTTTCAGAATTACCATTTTAGTCTGGAGACTACATCAGGTTGTGTTTAGAAGGTCTCCTTTGCATTCAGAAAGGGATAGCTCAACAATTTTATTCTTTTTAAAACAGTGGAAGCTTAATTTCTGCAGATGCTGCTGGGTCCACAAGAAAGGTGCATGCTCCCAGATTCCAGTCCCCTGCCTCCCCACATTGTGTGGCTTGCTTTAGAGAGTCTCTGCTCCAGCTCTGTAAAAGGAGAGGAGAAACCAATGTGTGTGACAACAAGGACAAGTACTGCACAATTAGTATTTCTAAACCAGAGCTCCAGAGCCAACAGGGTCAGATTGCCTTAGACTCTTGATCAACGGCAGGCTAGCTGAGAAGAGGGGCTGGCAGAGGCTGCATAGCTTTCTAGTCTGAGAACCTTTGCAAGTGCCTGTCTCAAAGGCCATGGCAAATTCAAGCTCAAAAACTCATTGAGGGATACAAAATGCCAACACATAAACGTCTTTGTTTCTCTGACCCGTCCCTTACCTCTTTCCAGACAAGGCCATTTGCTAATAGGATTTAGCTATTAAAGCTGAAAACAATAGAAGTAATGCAAAATTCATGGTAAATTCTTAAAATCCGGCACAATGTATTCCTTCTTGAAGATTACAAAGAGGGGTCCGATTTGCCAGGAAATATTATTTTGTTGTTGTTCTGAGTTTTTAAGATCAGCAGTGACGTCTCTTTCCCAAATCTTCTTTGGAATATTTCCTTTAGACCAAGGGCTTTTGATGGCTCCTTCTGTTAGTGCAGAATTTTAATACCAATCTTTTCGTGTGTTGTGTGGCGTGTGTGGGGAGAGAAAAGACTCAAACTCAAATTTGGCTTCTCTTTCCCCTCCCTCTTCCCCCAGAGCCATATGGTTAGCAGCTGCCCACGGTGGATGATTTAGTATGATTATATTTTAATTTTCAGCCTTTTGATTGAATTGATTTAAGTCACCGATGGCAGAAGGCTCCTCCCACTGTGGGCAGGGCTCTCCATCAGCCTTTCTTTAATACTTTTGGAAATACTGTGGTGTCACTATTCAGTTACAGGAGTGTGGCATGCAAAGGTCACAGCAATTCAAAGGAATCTGCAGAAGAAGCTAACACATGGGTTTGAAGAAGAGGTAAGTTGGCTTGTTCCTTGTGGCTGTAAAGGTGCCGTCTTGCTTGATTAAATACATAGATCAATGCTCTTTCCTGTCTGCTTTATACTTGGAAGGGGGGAAATTTCCTTCTGATTTTTCCTTTACACTTTGAGTGCATTGGATGTGATCCGACAGCTAATGAGTGACCTGCCCCCTGCATGAATTGCAGGGACAAACTGCCTAGCAGAGCCAGAGAATGGAGGGAACCAGTGACAAAGCTTTCGCTACAGAGTGAATGGATTATTAGAAAGCAGGGGGTTCTGTACGGTTCTAAAGTAGCCTCAAACTGCCTTGTTGAAGTGAAAAGGACCTGTGCTTCATAACAGTCCGTCAGCTCCCTGGGTATGAGGCAGCCAAATTCTTCCTAACCTGTTGAGGATACAAAGGGGCATGGGAAAAAACTTAAGTGATGGGTGGATTGTGTGATTTGGTTTGAGAGGGGGGTGATTGAGGGAAGGGAACTGGTGGTGGAGCATTTATAATGCATTGGATAAAGGCTGTTTCCATAGTAAAAAAAGAAGTGGGGAGTAGGGGTAAGGAAAAAAAGGAAGGTGTCTTTCTATCAGCTTGCCCTGTGTGTGAGCAGAGAGATTGATGGAGGAATAAATAATCCATGAAATATTAACATCCAGGAATAGGTGTAAATCCTCAGTACTTATTTCTAAAAGCTGAAACTGACACGTGAAATGGAATAGCACGGTGTAACTTTCCCTACAGTGAATCTGTCTGCTCTGTGAGTTTTTGATGGACAACTATTTCTTTTAAATGGATGTCTCAGCACTGGGCGAAATTCTGCTGTGTTACATAGGTGTAACTTTGTAGTAAGAAAGTCTTCAGTGGAGCTCCATCAGGTTTACACCTGCTATAACCGAGAACAGATTCTGCTCTAGCTTTTGTTTGCTTCTTATTATCTAACTAGGCAGACTTTATTTGAAGGCATACATAAAATAAATATACTGAAACAACTGACTTTCACTCCTGGCTAAGTGTGGGGCTAGATCCTCACTTCTATAGATCACTGATGCTCCACTGAAATCAAAGAAGCTATGCAGACTTCCATCAGCTGAGGATCCAGCATATATCTGTATTTTTTGGCCATTCCTACTCTGTAGATGGAAAATTCACAATGTCATTTCTTCCAAATACAGTCTTATACACAAGGTGTAGGACACACCAGGTGGGAAGGGAAGGGTAAAAGTGGAAGGAGGAGGAATGAATTTCCTACAGTGGCTCAAAAATTTCTCAACCTGATGTTTCTTCAACAAAAAATGCAGCTGCATCTAAATTGAAATAATTCATAAAAACAGTTTGGTTTTCGTTAAAGATCTAGTCAAAATCAAACAAACTCTTACTTTTTCAATTTTTTTTCATCAAAAATTGAAATTGTGAGAAAATTAAAATGGTTTCATTTGAGATTTTTTGTGGTAACATGATTGAATTTTTTTGGATCAACTCTACAATTTCTTTATGCCAGATGGAAGGGCTTATTTACTTGGGAAGCCTGGTTTCTAAATACATAGACAGCTCTCAGCCTCCAGCTACTTAAACCTGCCATATCTCTCTATCAAAGGTATAAAGTTCAAAGGTGAGATGGGCTCTCATTGTCCCGTGTGGTGCAAGCTCGTGCAAGGAATATCACACTTTACACGTGTCCCAGGGAGCTCCGTGCTGCTTGCGTGATTGAGATTTCATACAGGGATCAGCCTGTCTGGATCTCTCTGAGCTGTCAACTCTCCTGCTCTTTTCAAACTGCATCTTAAGATGGATTTTTTTTGCTTTAGCTCAGCCTCTGAACGTCTGTCCCTGGGTTACTACTGCTGTGACTGAGGTTTGGATCTCTGTTCTGCGCAAAGTCACAGTTGACAGGCTTTCTGCATGTACACGCATAGCCCTGAGCCTCCTTCCACACTCCAAACACCTCATCCCCAGCCCTACCCCAGAGCCTGCACCCCCAGCCAGAGGCCTCACCCCCCCACATCCCAACTACCTGCCCCAGCCTGAGCCCCCTCCCAAACTCCTCAGCCCCAGCCAGAGCCCTCATCCCCACACCCCAACCCTCTGCCATAGCCCTGTGCCCCCTCCCACAACCTAAACTCCTCATCCCCAGCCCTTCCCAGAGCCCTCACCCCCAGCCAGAACCCTCACCCCCTCTCATTCCAACCCTCTGCCCCAGCTCTGAGCCCCCTCCTGCACCCTGAACCCCTCATCCCTGGCCCCACCCCACAGCCCTTACCAAGAACCCTCTGCCCCAGCCCTGAGCCCCCTCCGACACCCCAAACACTTCATCCCCAGCCCCACCCCAGAGGCTTCACCCCCTGCCAGAGTCCTCACCTACCCCAGCCCCGAGCCCCCTCTGACACCCAAAACCCCTCAGCCCCAGCCAGAGCCCTCATCCTCACTCCCAACCCCCTGCTGTAGCCCTATGCCCCCTCCCACACCGCAAACTCCTCATCCGCAGCCACATCCCAGAGCCCTCACCCCCTGGCCTCCCCCTACATTGAACGCTTACTGTTCCCAGTCCATTTTTACGTTATTTTAAATATATATATCGGCTTACAAGGCGGGCGGAGGGGCAGGGGCAGGGCTTCGACCTGTTTCGGCCACCACCAAAAATTATACAAGCCTGGCACCCATGAAAGTAGCATTTGGTACTGTAACACTGTTCGAATTGGGGAAAGACTGAAATTTAAAAATTCCTCTCGGACGGCAATTTAAGAACCAAAAAGCCTGACATGTCCGGGAAAATATGGATGTATGTTAACCCCACCTAAAAATCTTTTTTAAAAAGATGGGTCTGAACTAGAAATGAGCTCCATTTCACATGTATGGGGCCCCACCATTCCCTGGGGTGTGCTAGAGTGACCAGATGTTCCGATTTTATAGGGACAGTCCTGATTTTTGGGTTTTTTCTTATATAGGCTCCTATTACTCCCCACTCCCTGTCCCAATTTTTCACACTTGTCTGGTCAATCTAGAGTGTGCACATGTGTGGGTCCCAGCTGCTCCCTGCCCCCCTCATTGCAGGGCACCAGTGGACATGGGGCCAGCTGCAGACAGGAGCGTGGGGCAGGGCTAGCTGGAGATGAGGGTGCAGGGCTGGCTGTGGGCAGGGCAGGGGGCGCAGAGCTGGCTGGAGACAGGAGGGTGTGGGATTGGCTGGAGGCAAGAGGGTGCAGTGGGGTTGGCTGGAGGCAGGGCAGGGGCTGACTGGAGGTAGGGACTGGCTGCAGGCAAGATAGGAGGGTGTGGGGCTGGTTTGAGACAGGGGTGTGTGGAGCTAGCTGGCTTTGGGTAGGGCCACAGGGGGGTCTGACGGGTTGACTGGAGACAGAGGAGTGCGGGACTGGCTGGCTTTGGGCAGGGGGTGCAGCAGGGGTTGGCTGGAGACAGGGGGGCGTGGGGCTGGCTGGCTTCAAGCAGGGCTGCAGGGGGTGCGGCAGGGGTTGGCTGGAGATGGGCTGGCTGCGGGCAGGGGGTGCAGGGCTGGCTGGAGATGGGGGCTGGCTGTGGGCAGGGGATGCGGGGCTCGTGCGGGCAGGGCAGGGGGTGCAGCAGTGGCTGGCTGTGGGCAGGGGTGCAAGGCTGGCTGGAGACTGGCTGGCTGGAGACAGGAGCTAGTTGCGGGCAGGGGGTGCAGCAGGGGCTGTCTGGAGACACGGGCTGGCTGCGGGCAGTGCAACAGGGGCTGGCTGGATGACAGGCTGGCTGAAGGCAGGGGTGAGGCTGGCTGGAGAGGAGGCTGAAGTGGGCAGAAACAGGGGCGGCAAGGCTGTCTGAGACAGGAGTAGGTTGCGGCAGGAGATGTGGGCTGGCTGGAGACGGGCTGGCTGACACAGGTGGGACTGTGGGCAGTGGGTGCAGCAGAAGCGAGGCTGGAGCAGAAAGGGAGTGCGCAGGGGCTGGGCTGGAGACAGGCTGTTGTGGGCGGGGGTGTGGAGCTGTCTGGAGACGGCTGGCTGTGACGGCAGGGGGTGGAGCAGGGCTGAGCTGGAGACAGGGGGTGGCTGCGGCAGGGGGTGCCGCAGGGGATGGCTGGAGACAAGGGTTGGCTGGTGGGCGGAGGGTGCGGCAGGGCTGGCTGAGACAAGGGGTGGTTGGGTCAGGGGGATGGCAGGGCTGGCTGGAGACGGGGGGCTGGCTGTGGGCAGGCAGGTGCAGCAGTGGGCGGCTGGCGGGCAGGGGTGCGGCAGGGGCTGGCTGTGGCAGGGGGTTGCAGGCAGGGGCTGACTGGAGACAGGCTGGCGGCAGTTCAAGGGCGCAGAGGGGTGCTGTGGAGACAGGGGCTGGCTGCGTGCAGGGTCAGCAGGGCGGCTGGAGACTGGGGGCTGACTGTTGGGCACGGGGGTGCGGCAGGGGCTGGGCTGCGGGGAGGGGCTGGCTGCAGGCAAGGTAGTGCAGGCAGGGGCTGGCTCGGGCAGGGGTGCAGCAGGGCTGTCTGGCGGGATCAGGGTTGCAGCAGGCGTGCTGGAGACAGGGGCTGGCTGCAGGCAGAGGGCGCAGCAGAGGGGTGGCTGGAGACAGGGGCGGCTGCGGGCAGGGGGTGCGGCAGGTGCTGCGTGCAGGGTGCAGCAGGGGCTGCTGCGAGACGGGGGCTGACTGTGGGCAGGGGGTGCGGCAGGGGCTGGCTGCGGGCAGGGGCTGGCTGCGGGCAGGGGCTGGCTGCAGGAAGGGGGTGCAGCAGGGGCTGGCTGCAGCCAAGGGGTGCAGCAGGGGCTGGCTGCGGGCAGGGGGTGCGGCAGGGGCTGGCTGGTGACAGGGGGCTGGCTGCAGGCAGGGTGGTGGGTGCTCATGGGGAGAGCGGCTCAGAGCAGCCTGAGCAGCAGGACGGAGCGCAGACCCACCAGAGCAGCTGGGGACCCACCAGGCAGCGACTGGAGCCCCAGGGCCAGGGGTCAGGGGAGCAGCAGCAGCAGCAGCAACAGGGCCTGTGCCCAGGGCCAGGCTGTGCCCACATGGCTTCCACAGTGCAGCGCCCCCTGTGGCCGGAGGAGGAATTACATCACTTCCCAGAGCCCATCAAAGCCGCAGCGTCCCAGCTGGTTAACAACTGGTTCTAAAACTGCTTCAAAATTTAACAACCAGTTCACACGAACAGGTGCGAACTGGCTCCAGCTCACCACTGGTCTTCTGGATGGGCGCTGGTTGGAGAAATAGGAATTCAGTTCCCAGCTCTGGCTGTGTGTGATCTCGGGCGAGTCACTTAGACTCTCTGTACCTGAGTTCCCCATCTCAGTAATCGGGTAATACTTGCTTTCCCCTAGCCTTTGTCTGGCCTATGCCCCTTGGTGTCTTCAATCTCTCACTGTGTGTTTTTTCAGCATGTAACACAGTGGAACTCTGAGTACAGTTGTGGCCTCCAGGTCTTCTATCATCCAATAATAATAGGTGGAATAGTTATGGGCTTTTCAGCTTCCCTCAGAAGAATGTGTGATGGAGCATTATTCACATATGTAATCAAGCAGCAACTTTAATCTGTAAATTTCCCTTGCAAACTCTCCAGCATTTCAGAAATAAAAGGCACTTTTATAAAAGGGGTAAAAATTTGGCAGGAGCAATTTTTGGTTAAACCCCACTTATTTCTTACAATGCACTCTATTAACCTTTGCTCAATATTTCTTGTAATTGTGTCATGTCTTAAAATTGAAACGAAGCACTTTGACAAATGGCTGGAAGGATTAGATAGGGTCACTGTGGTGTTCACGTGAATACTTCTGGCTGCTCTGCTGAGAAGTTTCTTTCAAAATTTTTGAATGGGCGAGCCACGTGCTGTGCAGAGGACTCACATTGGTAGGACCAGCTCCTTCCTACCCACCTCCAGTACCAACCCCTCCACAAACTCTCACCCTTGCAGTGCAACCAATGTCCAGCCTACAAATCCACTCCCCCACTTTTATCTGACCCTATGTTGACCTAAATCTCAAAATCCTTTGTGGCTCTGTGGGATATGATGGGTTATGGGACAACTTTTTGGCCATCCCATGGCTTGTGGATTGAAAGAAGTGGGACCCACAGGCCTAACTCACCCAATAGGTCTCTTCCATCTGAATTTTATAATTCCTCTGATCCCTTCATTCAATGCTCCACAGTGAATTCCAGCAGCCACCCTTACCCTCTGCGCCACTGCAGGGTGCTATGGGCCTGCTGTTCCTTTCTTCAGTGGTGGAAGCAAACTGCTGGCACAAAGTCTGTGCTAAATCAAGACCCTTGCTGTTTCCTGGGGCAGCCCCAAGGTGGAGGCTGGGGCCAGAGACAGCTAAAAGTCGGCTGTATTAACTTTCATGGGGAATGTCTGCCATGCTGGTGGCAGGACAGAGCGCAGCCCTGCTTCACCCATGCTCTGCCTCTCTGCTTATGTAACTACCTCCTGAAGGTCTGGGGCTAGGGGCAGCTAGTGTCACAGAGGTGGCTGAAGGGTGGGATCTGTGTGTCAAAGGATCTTTGTGCATGGATCGTTGGTGCAGGATCATGCCCTATATTATCTCCATGCATGTGGGGGAAGAGATGTCACTGATGACCTGGAATGAAGCGAACATTATGCCTACGGTTAGAAGAGATCCAGCGAGCCTCGGACTTGAAGGGGCCACAAGGATCAGGATTAAGAGAGTTAGTTTCTTTTCTGCGGCAATGAGCTAGCTGCTGACTGCACAGGGTGGTGATGAAATCCACTGACTCCAGATTCAAGAGTTGAACAACATTTTAGAAAGACTTGGATGGACTGGGACCGTGGGTTTGTCAGCCAGAGGCTTACTCAGTGTAACAGATGGTAACAACTCTACATACTCACATTCTACACATTAAACATGGATCACAACAAGGAAGAAATGGGTTTGGAAGATAGAAATTGCCATTCTGGAGTTGGTCTGCACCCAAACCTGCACCGAAATAATACAAATCATCATTGTTTTTGTTATTGCAACACCTTGGAAACCCTAGTCACGGAGCAGGACCCCACTGTGCTCAGTGCTGAATGCGAAAGAACAAAAAGACAGACCTGGCCCCACCGAGTAACCAGTTAGTTGTTTCAGGGTCAGACTGTGTGTGGGCCTTCCCTTAGTTCAGAGTCAAAGTGGCTAAATTCAATTTAGCACTAAAGTCAGTAATAAATCAACATGAGCCACTTTTAGTCTGACAGAAGAGCATCCACATGCAGACTGGCATTGAAATACGCCATCTGGTTTAAGAAACAGATTCAGATAGATTAGTGCAAGTTTAGGTATAGACTAGTTCTGGATCAGATTGATTTAGTCCAGTATTTTGCCACCAAGAACAACCAGTACTGGCTGCTTAAAAGAAAGATGCTGGAAACCTTGCAGTGACCATTATGCGATAACCTAACCTACCCCCAAAGAAATCCACTTGCTAGCCCCAGCAGGGGAAGGTGGAGGGAGTTCTAAAAACAGCTTGTAATGTGAAAACAGTCGCAAACAATGGGGGTTCTACAAATACGTAAGTAGACAGTGTGACACCCTACCACCCCAATATTCACCACTGTCATGTAATTTGGATATGTTTTCTACAAAGTGTGCCTTGTGAGGTATCATTCTAAAGGTCTTGATCTGCTAGACATAAATATATCATTGGATTGTATGTGCTATCGTTGTATGTGAAGCTATGACGTTTGGCTATGTATGTGTTACTGAGACGTCGTGGGGTTGAAAACACTCACAAGCAGCCTTTCAGGTATAACAGTAAAAAGGCCAAACAATGTTAATGGCTTACTGATGAAATGCACAAAAGCACAAGGATTACCCCAGGACGTGTGTACAATAGAAACCTCTCAGAGATAGCTCTACACACTGGGAACTGTCAGACCCAGGTCACAGCAAAAGAGCTTTCCAGCAAGTGGGAAGAAGATATAAAAGTGGGAAAATGATATTATGGGGGGACCTCACTCTCCCTATAACAGCACACCTGGTAACACCTGAGGAATAAAGATTGAACAGGGGGGAAGTGGTGGTCCCAGGCTAGAGGGATTTCTAGTCTGTATACGAAAACCTGGGAAACCCAAGCTGAAAAGCTAAGGTAGCTTGTGTCTTAAAACTCTGCCAGCCTGTTTATCACACAGTGTGAGAATTTGCTAATTCATATCCTACCTATCTAGTGTGTTAATCTCAGGTTGTGGTTTTGCTTATCTGCTAGGTAATCTGCGGTGATCTGTTTGCTATCACTTATACTCATTGTAAATCTACCTTTTGTAGTTAATAAACTTGCTTTTGTTTTGTCTTAAACCAGTGTGTGGTAATGATAACTTGGGACAGAGAGCTGGTGCATTTCTCTCTGCACTTTGAGGGAGGGCGAATTTTCTGAGCGTATATTCTACAGTTCCCTGAGCAGCGCAAGATGGCATAATTTTGAGTTTACACTCCAGAGGGGGATGCGTGCCTTAGGAAGTGGGAGGTGCCTTAGCCGAGCCTGCCCATGCAGAGCTGATTTCAGCGTGTGTGTGTAGCTGCAGCTTGGTGTGTCCCTACCTGTATGTGTGCTGGTGGGGGTTTGGGGGCCTGTCACAGCAGTACAGTGTAAAGGGAGCCCAGGATGGTGGGCCAGGTGGGCTCAGTGGTACCCCAGTTCCAGGTGGCACCCTGGGGGGATCCCATCACAGGCATATAATTAATACAGTCTTCACAAAGGAGGGTAAGTATCAGCCCCATTTTACCACTGGGGAAACTGAGGCACAGAGGGGACGTGACTTGTCTAATGACATCCAGCAGGTAGGTGACAGAGCAGAGACTAGAACCTAGGTCTTCTGTCTTCCAAACTAGTGTCCTAACCACTGCCTTTCCGCCTTTTATTTAGAACTATGTAAGGCAACTGTGTGCGCTCTGTGGGACAGAACGCTGGCATTTGATTTGCTCTAGTAGACATTAAATATGAATTAATTAGGTTTCAGATTCTGAAAAATATAAACCCAGGTTTAGTGATGTGAAACTGGCCAGCCTGGTGTACATTTTGATACTGTAGAGAACTTTGGGTAGGTAGAGAGTCTTTGATTAATGACACACATGTGGAAAATGTGCCTTCCTCCCCCCGTACTTTTGTTTTGCAGTGCTAGGCACAACCATTAATGGTGCCAGTTAGGAGGATGCAGATTAAGGGCAGAGCGGTGACCGCTCAGCGGCACACAGTCTCCTCTCTGGGGTGTGAATGGCATTCTTCACGGATGCAGAACTGGGGGATGTGAGCTGAGACCCTTTTGGCTAATGAACAAAGCCCTTCCTTGAAATGTGTGCTCACTGCAGCTGTCACTCCTCTGCACTGCCATGAATGGGGGACCAACCCTTCTCCCCCATGCTGCTGTCCAGTCCTGTCTGGCTGACGTTAGCAGCTGAGGATAAGGCACAGCTTAGCAATTCACAGGAGTGGGAAGAGAACGGAGCTGGTATGTGCAGAATTGCACAAAGCAGGATTTATTGTGAAGGCATTTTCCTTAGGAGGCTTCCCTGAACTCTCCCTTCCAGGGCTCTATTCCACTGCCCCAGCACCCTGCAAAATGTGAACACTGGAGGGGCCTTTTGTCTCATCCCCAGCATCTTTTACCACGGCAATTCTGAGCAATCACTGCTTCTAGAAAACAGTGGGATTTATAAACCTATTTTAAGCCCAATGTGCCTGGTTCTGGCCTCAGCCACACCAGTGTATAGCAGGATTAACTCCATTGTAATCAGGATATTGGGATAGGAGTCAGATGAAAATCAGACCAGCTCCATTCTAACGGAAAGACCCAGTTCACACCTAGTGTAAATGGGGTAAAGTTTGCAGATGATCCAAAGTGACTCAAGATCATAAAGTCCAAAGCAGGCTGCGAAGAGTTACAAAGAGATTCACAAAATTGGTTGACTGGGCAACAAAATGGCAGATGAAATTAAATTTTGATAAATGCAAAATAATGCACAGTGGAAAACATAATCCTAACTATACATATAACATGATGGGGTCTAAATTAGAAGAGATCTTGGAATCCTCATGGATAGTGCTCTGAAAACATCTGCTCAGTGTAAAGTGGCAGTCAAAAAAGCTAACAATGTTAGGAACCATTAGGAAAGCGGTAGCTAATGAGACAGAAAATATAATGCCACTATGTAAATCCATGATATGCCCGTACTTGGAATACTGTGTGCAGTTCTGCTCACCCCATCTCGACAAAGATATTTTAAAACTGGAAAACGTACAAAGAAAGGCAACAAAAACGATTAGGGGTAAGGAACAGCTTCCATGTTAGGAGAGATTAAAAAGTCTGGGACCATTCAGTTTAGAAAAGAGACGAATGAGGAGGGATACACTAGAGATCTATAAAATCATGAATGATGCTGAGAAAGTGAGTAGGGAAGTGTTACCCCTTCACATAAAACAAGAATTGGGGGTCACCCAATGAAATGAATAGGCAGCAAGTTTAAAACAGCCATAAGGAAGTACTTCTTCACACAACACACAGTCAACCTGTGGAACTCATTGCCAGGAGATGTGAAGGCCAAAACTATAACGGGATTCAAAAAAGAATTATATAAGTTCCTGGAGTATACGTCTATTCATGGCTATTAATCAAGATGGTCAGGGACACAACCCCATACTCTGGGTGTCCCTAAACCTCTGTCTGCCAGACGCTAGGACTGGACAACAAGGAATGGATCACCCGATAATGGCCCTGTTCCTTCCCTCGAAGCATCTGGCACCAGCTGCTGCCAGACAACAGGATACTGGGCTAGATGGACCATTGGGCTGACACACTATGGCCATTCTTATGTTCTGATGTAATTGCACAGTAGTCTGTGGGCCTGATTCTGATTTCAGTTACATCCATCAAACGCTAATCAAGTGGATCCACTCAGATTTTACACCAGTGTGGCTGAGAGCAGAATCAGGCCCACGGAGTTCTGTGGGGCCACACCAAGGATGGATGCAGCCCATTGCCTATACCTGGCTGGTCTGCAGCTGGCAATAGGTATAGCATCTCTAAAGCCGCCCTCCCAAGAGCCGCTTTACCTGTACCTGCTACCGTTTGATTGAGAGAGTCAGAATATGGGTCAAAATGATCAGAATCTAGTGGTCAGGCAACCTCACTAATTAGCAAAACTAGCTTCCACGTGCCAGGAGTTTCTCCTGTTTGTCTCTTATGTGTGTCTGGTTATCTAGCTAAGGTCCTGTTACAATACAGTATCTGAGCACCTCCCACTCTGTAATGGATTTCTTTTTAACATATTCACTGCATGTCATAAGAACATAAGAACAGCCGTACCGGGTCAGACCAAATGTCCATCTAGCCCAGTATCTGTCTACTGACAGTGGCCAATGCCAGGTGCCCCAGAGGGAGTGAACCCAACAGGCAATGATCAAGTGACCTCTCTCCTGCCATCCATCTCCAC
>NC_133769.1:359425437-359504244 GCF_003597395.2 Chelonoidis abingdonii
TTGCCATTTTGTTGCCCAAACACTTAGTTTTGTGAGATCTTTTTGAAGTTCTTCACAATCTGCTTTGGTCTTAACTATCTGGAGTAGTTTAGTATCATCTGCAAACTTTGCCACCTCATGTCTTTTTAATTGAGTGGCTCTGCCACTGGCCTGCTGTGTGACCGTGGGCATGCCACTTCTTCTCTTTGTGCCTCATGTTCTCCCTCTACAAAATGGGGTTAATGATACAGGCAGCATCTGTACAGCGCTTTGAGAGCTACAGAAGAAAAGCCCTATGTAGGAGTTAGGTGGTATTAGCCTCACAACACCCCGGTGAGGTAGGGACAGGCTGTGATCCTCTGTTTACAGGTTGGGATCTGAAGTGCAGCATAACTAAGTGACTTGCCCAGGGTCACACACAGTCTGTGGCAAAGCCAGGAACTAAACCCAGTTCTCCTAAGTCCCAGGCTAACTGCTGGACTATGCATTCTTGGTTCTGGAGAGAGGGGACCTGTCTCTCTGTAAGAGACTCTTTGGATTTTGGTGCCTCGTCCTTCTTCAGACATTGTTACAGGAGAGGCTTTCAAAAGCATGAAGGGCAGTGAAGCATCGAACTCTCATTGAAAGTGAGTGAGGGTAAGTGGTTTAACTGCCCTTTGTGCCCTGGAAAATGTCTCCCCTCCAATATCCCAGTTGCTGCAGCACCACATGCAGTATTTAATCAACGAGTGACTAAATAGCAGCACTACATTTGGGCTGGGGAGACTTGTAGCACTTCTCGGTCTTCTGGCTAAGAGGGGTGAAAACATTATCTAAGTAGCCAGTGAGATATTAAATTTAATTGTGGGGCTTCATCATATCATCCCAGATTCCCTCCTTATCAAGCATGTTATTAATGATCATTATTAAGGGTACAATTCTGTCACGGATGTCAGAGGTTCCATGACTTTCTGGGATCTCCAGGACTACTTCTAGGGTACAGCTTCAGCAGCTGTCAGCTCCGGGGCCACCAGAGCAGTAGCCTCAGGGCTGATGCAGTGTACTGGGGCTGGAGCAGAGGCAGTCAGCCCCTGCCACAAGAGCAATGGTGGGGCTGGAGCAGCACCAGCAGTCAGCCCCGGGGCTGTCAGACCAGCAGTTGGGGTTGGGTCAACCCCCCTGTGGCTGGAGCAGTGGCATGACTGGCGCAGATGCTGGAGATCAGCCCCCACCAGTGCTCTGACTCTTTGCCCCACCCATGCCCCTGCCCCACACTGGGAGTGGCTGGCTCACTACAAAAGCAATTTCTCCTCTGTTGGTACTGACACCTTCTCACCAGTTATTGGGAGTGGACCACATCCACCTTGGCTAAATTGGCCTTCAACACTGGGTCTTCACTTGTAAGGTGACTCCCTTCTCTTCATGTGCCAATATATATTTATGCCTGTTTCTGTAATTTTCACTCCTTGCATCTGAAGAAGTGGGTTTTTTATTCACAAAAGCTTATGTCCAAATAAATCTGTTAGTCTTTAAGGTGCCACCAGACTCCTTGTTGTTTTTTCTGGGTACAGACTAACAGGGTTACCCCTTTGATATAAGACTCTCCTCATTGTGATATCTGGATGCAGTTGTATAAAATTGGGTCTCTCAAAATACTGCAAGAATTTTCCTTCCTCCCCTCCTAAAGCCAGGGAGCCCTAGCAGAGTGTGAGAGGAGGGGTGAGACGAATACAGAAGGGAACTGCTCAGCATTGTAGGAGTAGCAGGGCATGTTGTGCTTTTGAGAGAGGTCAGCTGGCAGGATCTTTCATGTTGTTGGAGGGGAGAATGTCTTCAACCTGCCAGTGCCTGTCCTCAGTTCTCAAAGCTGGGATGGACATGCCTAGCTCAGCCAGTGCAGGAATTTAGACTGAAAAGACAATTGCAGTTTACTGCAGTCTGTGCCAAGTAAGTGCTGGGTAGCGCACGCGTATCAACTTCCTAATCGAGGTCAGTGACTTGGAGGCGGCTGAGGGCTCCTGGACAATCCCCTCGGACATTCCAGTTAAAGTGGCAGAGTCCTGGGATAGGGCAGCTGCTTTGGAGGGTTTCATTACAAAGGGAAGTTTGGAAAGTGACGTGACAAGGTGTGTGTTGCAAGCAGGTGCCTTTAACAAATGAACACAAAACATTGCTGGTTCATAGGACTGATCCTGGTTCTTACACCAGGAAAGCCCAGAGCTGTTTTTTATGGTGCAGCGCTCATGTTCCCTTCTGTGTGATCTGTGAGAACAACATCCGTTCAGCTGCACTAAAACAGCACCTGTGTAATTGCTCTTTCTAGTTCACTTCCTCTCTTGCCTCCCCTAGCTTTTTTTGCTGAACGTTACCTGCTTCAGTTTCCATGTTGCATTTTTGTATCAGGCTATTCTGCAAAAGCATTATTATATGAATTACCGCAGCATTTAGGAGTTCCAGTCATGGATCAGGCTCCATTGTGCAAGGTGCTGTACAGACACAGACCAAGGAAAGACAATTCTTGCCCTAAAGAATTTATAATCTGTTATGTACATATACATCTCTAGCTAAACAGACATAATTTTAAAAATTCTTCTCAACCTTCTATAGCTAAAATGGGTCCTGTAGGTTTATTTTGCTGCGTGGGGTTCTGTGGAGATGACCTGGGAAGTCAAAATCCTATGTGCTCAATTATTTTTTGATGTAAGAGTTTGGGGTTGTCCTCGTGTCCTCAGCCAAAATTTCCCTCACTGTTGTGTGCCATAAGAACAGCCATACCAGATCAGCCCAAAGGTCCATCTAGCCCAGCATCCTGTCTTCCAACAGTGGCCAATGCCAGGTGGCCGAAAGGGGAATGCACAGAACAGGTAATCATCAAGTGATCCATCCCTTGTTGCCCATTCCCAGCTTCTAGCAAACAGAGGCTAGGTACACCATCCCTGCCCATCCTGGCTAATAGCCATTGATGGACCTATCCTCTGTGAATTTATCTAGTTCTTTTTTGACATTCCAAAGGGCACTGAGTCTGATTATGTGTTTCCGTCGCCTTTGTTGTTGCCAGGATGCTAGTGAATGGAAAGTGCCAGTCATCTGTTAAAGTGCTTCTTCCTGTAGGAATGACTGAATGGAATCTTTAGGTTAGGAACATAATTTTTCATACATAGTATAAGTAGCCTGTGGAACTCATTGAAACAAGACGTTGCCGAGAGCTTAGCAGGATTCAAAAGGGCACTAGGTATTTATCTGGATAATGAGAATAAGGACTAACCCAAACCTGACCACTTTCCACACCCAGTGCCAGACACTCATCTGTGACCTGCCTTCTTTAACATAAACACAGAGCAGTGTGTAAATTTATGAACCGGAACCAAACCAAACCCCCAACCCAGCAAACAAAACATTCCATTGCACAAACAATATTCCCCTGGCCAGAGGATGAACAAAAGAATGACCACACATGTGACAGATATTAGTCACTTAAGGCATGAATGGAAGGTGCTCAGAGCCTACGGTGATGAGGGTGATGTAAGAACTGTATAGAATAGAATAGAAAAGTTTCACGGCCTCCTTTTACGGTTTGTGCACACAAAGGACTGGAATGCAATTGAATCAAACTGAAACCCTCGCACTTGTGAAAGGCTTAAAGCTAGTATTCAACCAGCTGTATTCAAAACAGTCATTTTGCCCTTAACATGCAGTTAAGGTATTCTTAACGAAGTGGGTATTCACCCACGAAAGCTCACGCTCCAAAACGTCTGTTAGTCTATAAGGTGCCACAGGATTCTCTGCTGCTTTTACAGTTGGGGAAATGTATTCTAGTCCCTTGACACTGTTTTGTAAACAGGATGATTTGTGCTTGTTTGTTGCCACACACAAGCTAAAACCTTTTATGTACAATCAGCCTCAAACGCTTAGTGCATTGACCACTAATTATCCCCAACTCTGAGCTTTCATTGTTACCAACTACTGAGTGCTTTGGAGCCGAAAATGGTCTATAAATTCTAATGATTATTATTAAATTAGGCTCCTGCAACCAATCTTACACTATGAGTCACTCTCATCAACAAGATAGGGGACAAATAAGACCTAAATATGAGTTCCCATTCAGACAATGGCCTTACAGGAATGCAGAGCAGCTCTGAGCTGAATTACAGTAAATCGTGAGGGTTTGGTTTTCTTGGAGGAATTACTTGTGGTTTGGCACAGTTTTGAACAGCTCGATCAGGAATATGGTCTGAGCCTAAAACACCTTTTGTACTAAAATGATTAGGGGTTTGGAGAGGGTCCCATATGAGGAAAGATTAAAGAGGCTAGGACTCTTCAGCTTGGAAAAGAGGAGACTAAGGGGGGATATGATAGAGGGATATAAAATCATGAGTGATGTGGAGAAAGTGGATAAGGAAAAGTTATTACCTTATTCATAATACAGAAACTAGGGGTCACAAATTGAATAATAGGCAAGCATGTTTAAAAACAATAAAGAAGTTTCTTCACACAGTTGCACAGTCAATTATGGAACTCCTCTTTACCTGATGGAGGTTGCTGAAATGGACTATTAAGAATTTTTTAAGGACTGGATAATCAGTGTGCGTAAGACTCATTATGGCTATTAGCCAGGTCATGAGTAAGCATGGCTGTCCTAGCCTCTGTTCAGTCAGAGGATGCGATGATGCGGAGCAGATCACTGGGATCATTGCCTGTTAGGTTCTCCTCTGGGCACTGGCATTGGCCGACTGTTCGGTAGACAGATACTGGCCTAGATGTACCTTTGGTCTGACCCCGGTTAAGTGTTTTTTGTTGTTTTAACTTAGGGTATTCTTAAGGTCAATTATGTTATGAATCTTCATTTAATTCCAGATCTCTATAGGCTTGTGGTGAAAAAAATTTCTTATCTTTGTATGCTTATACTAGATTTAGTAAGGGAAAGATTTATTTTCTTCAGATGAAAAGTCAGATTATTTTTCATTTTTGTTGACTTTTTTGGCTTTATCAAAAGCAGAACCAGAAAATTTGTTAGGTTAAATATGCGAAACAAAACTATGGATTTTTTGGATGCTGAAAAAGTAATTCGTTGGAGGTTTTGGTCAAAGCTGGTGAGATTTTTGTGCAATGGGATATTTTTGCAAACCAGAGGTTAAGAAGATTGTTTTTTTGTCAGAAACATTTTGCCTCCTCCTCTAACCCAAATAATAATAAGCTGCGGCTGATCCTTAATATTCCCTGTGCATGGGGGAAAATGTGACTGAAATGGCTGCATGCTACCGACCCAGAAACGACGTTCTGGAACACAAGGCTTCTGTCAAGCATCATACACCATTGCTTCACTCTTCCACTGCAATGCAGTAGCGTCTTAGTGACAGCGCCAGCTCTGGACTGTTTGACCCTCAAACACTTCTTCCTCCAGTTGAGATATGAATTTCTGTCTATCTCATTTTCGTCAGAACGGAGGCAGTAATTTGTCCTCTCAGGGGTCTTTGGGATCGTTCCTTATTCGACTATTGATTGAATGATCTGAAAAGGGTAACATGTGGCAAAGTTGCAGATGATACAAAACTACTCAAGACAGTTAAGTCCCAGGCAGACTGCAAAGAGCTACAAAAGGATCTCGCAAAACTGGGTGACTGGGCAACAAAGTGGCAGATGAAATTCAATGTTGATAAATGCAGAGTAATGCACATTGGAAAACATAATCCCAGCTATACACATAAAATGAAGGGGTCTAAATTAGCTGTTACATTCAAGAAAGAGATCTTGGAGTCATTGTGAATAGTTCTCTGAAAATATCTACTCAGTGTGCAGTGGCAGTCAAAAAAGCAAACAGAATGTTGAGAATCATTAAGAAACGGATAGATAAAACAGAAAATATTATATTGCCTCTATATAAATCCCTGGTACACTCACATCTTGAATACTGCGTGCAGATGTGGTTGCCACATCTCAAAAAAGGTATATAGGAATTGGAAAAGGTTCAGAAAAGGGCAACAAAAATGATTAGGGGCATGGAATGGCTGCCATATGAGGAACGATTAATGAGACTGTGACTTTTCAGCTTGGAAAAGAGATGACTAAGGGGGATATGATAGAGGTCTATAAAATCATGAGTGGTGTGGAGAAAGTAAATAAGGAAGTGTTATTTACTCCTTCTCATAACACAAGAACTAGGGGTCACCAAATGTAATTAATAGTCAGCAGGTTTAAAACAAACAAAAGGAAGTATTTCTTCAACCTGTGGAATTCATTGCCAGAGGATGTTGTGAAGGCCAAGACTATAACAGCGTTCAAAAAAAGAAATAGATAAGTTCCTGGAGGATAGGTTCATCAATGGCTATTAGCCAGGATGGGCAAGTAAGGTGTCCCTAGCCTCTGTTTGCCAGAAGCTGGGAATGGGTGACAGGAGGTGGTCATCCTATTTACTTCAGATTATTTCTCCAGTTTGTCCAGATCATTTTGAATTTTAATTCTATCCTCCAAAGCACTTGCAACCCCTCCCAGCTTGGTATCGACCACAAACCTTATAAGTTTATTCTCTATGCCATTATCTAAATCATTAATGAAGATCTTGAACAGAACCAGACCCAGAACTGATCCCTGTGAGACCCTGCTCGTTATGCCCTTCCAGCTTGACTGTGAACCACTGATAACTACTCTCTGGGAATGGTTTTCCAACCAGTTTTGCACCCACCTTAGTTGGTTTGACATGATTTGTTCTTGACAAATCCATGCTTGACTGTTACTTATCACCTTATTATCATCTAGATGTTTGCAAATTGATTTTTAATTATTTGCTCCATCTTTCTGGGTACAGAAGTTAAGATGACTGGTCTGTAATTCCCTGGGTTGTCCTTATTTCCCTTTTTATAGATGGGCACTATATTTGCCCTTTTTCAGTCTTCTGGAATCTCTCCTGTCTTCATGACGTTTCAAAGATAATCGCTAATGGCTCAGATATCTCCTCAGTCAGCTCCTTGAGTATTCTAGGATGCATTTCATCAGGCCCTGGTGACTTGAAGACATCTAATTTGTCTAAGTAATTTTTAACTTGTTCTTTTCCTATTTTAGCCTCTGATCCTATGTCATTTTCACGGACATTCCCTATGTTAGATGTCCAATCACCCACCAACTTCCTGGTGAAAACTGAAACAAATAAGTCATTAGTTACCTCTGCCATTTCCACATTTTCTGTTATTAACGCTCCCCCCCACCCCCATTGAGTAATGGGCCTACCCTGTCCTTGATCTTCCTCTTGCTTCTAATGTATTTGTAGAATGTTTTCTTGTTACCTTCTATGTCTCTAACTAGTTTGATCTTGTTTTGTGCCTTGACCTTTCTAATTTTGTCCCTACATACGTGTGTTATTTGTTTATATTCATTCTTTGCAATTTGATCTACTTTCCACTTTTTGTAGGACTGTTTTTTGAGATCATTGACGGTCTCCTGGTTAAGCCAGGGTGGTCCCTTTCCATATGTCTGATCTTTCCACACAATGGGATAGTTTGCTCTTGTGCCCTTAATAATGTGTCTGTATAATAATAATAATAATAATCCATCTGTCCTTCTTCATCCATTTTCTTATAGTGAGGCCCATAGCCATGTATTAGAGCACCATTTTCCTCTAAGCCCTCTTGGAAAATAGGCAGGTTGGTCGTAAAGTTAGAGCAGGCAGTTCTGGGTTCTCTTCCTATCTCATGCCCAAATAAATCTGTTAGTCTCTAAGGTGCCACCAGACTCCTCATTGTCTTCCTATCTCTGTGTCAGGTTTCCTGTGTCACCTTGGGCCATGTGCTTAGGCCAAGATTTTTAAACCTGGGCATCTAAAGTTAAGCATCTCAGATCTAGCCAAATAAGTGGCCTGATTTTTCCAAGGTGCTGAGAGCACTCACAGCTCCCGGTGATTCATGTCTGTTATGGTCTAACATCCAACAGCATGGCCATGTGTACTGTGTAGGCATGTTAGTAATGGCTGAAAAAGCCATACCAACCCACCTGCCAAATGTTGTAGCATGTGTGTGTAGGGGCTATGTGGGATGGGTAGGGTTGGAAGCCCTGGTAATAAAGCTGTCAGCACTCCTTTAATCCAGTAGCTGAATTCTGCCCTCATTTATACCCCTTCGACCCCAGAGAGCTTGATGGACCCTAAAGCACATACTGTATTCAAACAAGGAGTCAGGTTTTTCTTGTAAACTTTCAAATGGGTCCCGTTCATAGTGAAGTCTACCTTTGGCCTGTGTGGCTTAATGGATGTCTTTCGTTTCCCTCATCAGGACTATTTATCTCACTTTTTATCACCTCACTCAAACAGTGGGAAACCAATGGTCCTGTTAAAAGGCCTGTAATTAAAGAGAAGCTTACCTGGGAATGGATGATAGGGGATGGATCACTTGATGATTACCTCTTCTGTTCACTCCCTCTGGGGCACCTGGCATTGGCCACTGTCAGAAGACAGGATACTGGGCTAGATGGACCATTGGTTTGACCCAGTATGGCCGTGCTTATGCTCACCTGTGAGCAAACAAAGTCTTTCCATGCTAGGAAGAAGATTGGACTCCAGAAGTGTGTGTTGCCTCTTTCACGCCTCGATTTACTGAATATTCCTAAACTTTGCTTCCCTCTTGGCCATGTTGCCTCATGTTGCTGTCCCAGCGAAGGGGTTCAGATTGTGCTGGCTCCCATGTGGACCATTCTCTCACAGTTTCAATGTACCCTTTGCTAGTGGAGAGGGGCCTGAACAACAATTCCCCCCTCCCCCCCGCAATAAACTTTAGGAAAGTTCTGACTCAGCATCTGGACCCAAGTTCTGTGAGTTGGCCTCCCTCTGTTCCCTTGTGATGGCTGAACCACTCTGAATTCTAGTTTGCACTTCCTTTCGTTTAGGTCCTTTATTTGCTGTGCTATTCCATGGGCCACCCGCATAAATGTACAAGTCCAGCAGCTGTGATCGCATCTCCGCTAGGCTCAGATGCGTCTGAATTCAAATGCTCTGGAAGCCTGGGAGGCTTCTTGTGTAGTCAGAGCCCAGGAAGGAGGCTTTTTCAGCTTCCAAGCCAAAGCAAAGACATGTGTGGGGAAGTGGTGGGAGATGTTGGGAGTTTGCAAGGGTGAAGCTATGGGGAAGGAGGGTTATGGGGAACTCTGCTGAGGGCAAAGGCATCAATGGGAGCTTGCAGAAGCCTGATGAAATGGGTGATAGAGCATTGTAGGGAGCCTGCATATGAAGGGAATGTCAGTAGGAGATGTAATCACAGGGTTCATGAGAGTGTGGTGGAAGGATGGGTCTGAACTTAGGAGGTGAAGGGAAGGGAAATGAAGCCAAGGGCTTTACCAGGGAGGCCATAGTGAAAATGAAAGGTTTGGAGAAGGTTCTGTTGAGGATTCAAAAGTTCTGACACATTCTTAAGCCTAATGGAGCCTTTCAGGCTGCCGGGGAATTTGCTCCTGTCTTTCATAGGAGCAGATACTGCAATTGTGGAGGGAGCTGGACTCTCCTTAGGAGACATTTTGCAGAACTGGGCCCATGCTTGAAGCTTCCCATTTATTTATTTTTCTCGCCCTCCCCCACTTAGCTCTTACCCCTCCATTTCTCTGCTTGCATTTTCAAGCTTAAGTGTCCAGTATTATATATGCCAAGCTCCCTCCCTTTCCTTGTTCAACAGATGTCTAGAAGCCCACCTCTGCCATGAAGTATTCCAGCTCTGGTGCCCAAACGCCATGGTGTGCAAGCTCTGCTTTCTGCCTTGGTTTTAACATGTGCCTTTGAATGCTGAGTTAGGGACCCATTGACTGGTCCATATGGTTCACCCACTGTACAGTGCTGCATACGTCCATGGGGCTGTGTCATGTTACCCCTTTTGGTGGTCAGCCAATGTCCCAGGCCTTGCAGGGTGGTTTCTGCGTAGATATGAGAAGTTGATGCTGTGAGTCAGGTATATTCTTGGTGTAATTTTGCTTACTTACAGAAACGTACACCCAGCCCTGTTTTCCTGAACACAGTAGAAACAAACAGAGGCAATTTCTGTGCTCAGAAATCCCCAAATCTGCCACTCTAGAGAGCCCTGTGCCCAAGAAGCTCCGTCTTTGTGCTTTCTCTCAGGATCATGTCCACAACTACTTCTCCTGGCTTTCTGCCTCCAACACACACAGGCTACAGCCAATATCCTAGTCCCTGTATTTTCCACCAGGGAAACCCCTTAGTTCTACACGGCGTAGCTCTGTCCTGCCCAGCAGCCTAGTGCCTTGGACAGCTTCAGCTGTTTTTCCTACACAAAGGGACTTGATCGCACCTTCTTTTGAGACTGAGAGAGTGTGCTTGGCTCATCCATCGGCTTTAATAAGCTCTATGGTTGTCTTAGGGCGCAAGCAAGACTCTGCTGATGGCAGCCATTAACAATATTATGCTGAGAGGTGCTATTGTTTTTTATTTGTATTGTGGTGGGGGCAAGGAGCCAGCTGAGAATAAGGCCCCGCTATGCACACTGTACAAGCACAGCGTGGTCGATAATCCTAGTTCTGTATTACAATCAGGAAGTGTGATGGCAGCACGTGTGGACACACCCCAGCTTTAATCTAGCTAGCTCAAAGCCAGCTTGAGTAACGATAAAGCCCCCGTGTGAAGCTCTGCCCTATTGGGACCTAGGTACACACTCAGGAGACTAGCCAGTGCCATTGCTCATGCTGCCATGGCTTCAATTGTTGTTGATCTAGCTAGTTCGTATCTGACTACGTGTGCTAATCATGCCTTCCACTTGCAATGTAGACATCTCTCAAAGGACAATATCAATACAATAAAGAGTTGAGGCCTCCATAATACCAGTGCTGGCCCAGGTATTTGCAGCTGATGCTTCATGCAGAGTTCTGGAGAAAGCTGTGATGGGAGGATTTTGCTTGTGTATAGACTAGCCACTGCAAGATCTGGCCATGATGGCCATTAAAGTACTTTTACAGCAGTCTGCATTCATCTCCCTACTGTATTAATTCTTCAGATTGCTTTGTGAGTCACTGTACGATATTCTCTCTATTAAAATCATCTAGAATAAATGTAACCATCTGTGATGGCAACTTAGATAATGAAGAAATGCTGTTAGAACAAAAAGGGCAATCACTTTAATGGACAGAGCTGCCCTCAGGATTTCAGGGGATGCTTTGGAGTTCTGTACTGAAAGAAACTGTCCAGTTGGATCTGTGGGTGGAAGAGGGGAGGAAGTTGTGGAGAAAAGCATGGCAGTTCTTCAGATGTGTCACGGAAGAGCCATTCTGGCTTTGGTCCTCACTTTCTTGTTGCACCCATGCACTGGGCTAGAGGCTGAGGTGATGCCAGCACTGTGGATTGCAAGACATTTTGCTCACTTCCATTTTTATTTTGATCAGTGGAGGCTTGGCCCTTTCTGTTATTAGTCAAAGAATAAGGTCTTGTAAGGGAGACGTGCCAACCTTTGTATTCTGTTCTGCGAGAGAAACCTCTCCCCTTCCATGCCCTCATATCTGCCGCGTACTGGAGAGAGATTGATCCCGCAAACGGGCAGTGGCACCATGGAACTGCAGTGCCTCAATGTGGGTCCCAGGAGTGAACCCTACTGCAGCACTCGTTTAAAGGTGAGGCATACAAGTCTGTCATACCTGTCCGGTAATACAGGAAGAGCAGGTAGCAGGTGCCACTGAAGGGGCGAAGGTGGGGTATGGGGTGGGGAGGGTAATGTTCTCCTTTCTTAACATGGTCCAGAGCAACATTTTACTTTGGCCAGTTATTTTCCTATGTGGGTGCCTAACATCAGAAGTCTGAATTCTTATTTATGGAAGGCCCCAAAGTACTGGCCCATTGCAGCTACTGTTGACTGGTATAAGTTGCAGATGCTCAGTGTGAAGGGTTCGGTTATAGAGACCCCTTGGGATTGTCACCTGATATGCTGGGACTACCTCTGAACCCATTTTCCATGCTAGCTTGGGACTTCAGGACCCTGTCTTATTGAGCCAGACATGTTAACCTGCTATAACACAGACCCAGGATCTGAACCATGCCCCCAAAACTGCAGACTTAACTGAAAACAACTTAGCAAGTGCCCCTGTCTCTAGTACCCAGACGCCCAGCTCCCAGTGGGATCCAAACCCCAAATGAATCCATTTTAATCTCTATAAAGCTTATACAGGGTAAACTCATAAATTGTCCACCCTGTATAACACAGATAGAGAGATATGCACAACTGTTTGCTCCCCCAGGAGTTAATTACTTACTCTGGGTTAATTAATAAACAAAAGTGATTTTATTAAGTATAAAAAGTAGGATTTAAGTGGTTCCAAGTAATAACAGACAGAACAAAGTAAACTGCCAAGCAAAATAAAACAAAGCACGCAAATCTAAGCCTAATACATTAAGAAACTGATTACAGATGAATCTCACCCTCAGAGGTGTTCCAATAAGCTTTTTTCACAGCCTGGATTCCTTCCTAGTCTGGGCCCGGTACAATCCTTGTTAGTTCCAGCTCAGGTGGTAACAGGGGCGGCTCCAGGCACCAGCACGCCAAGCGTATGCCTGGGGCGGAAAGCCACGGGGGGCACTCTGCTGGTCGCCGCCAGGGCGGCAGGCAGGTTGCCTCTGTTGGCTTGCCCTGCGGAGGGTCCGCTGGTCCCATGGCTTCAGCAGACCTCCTGCAGGCACATCGCCGAATCCGCAGGACCGGGGGCCTCCCGCAGGCAAGCCACCAACGGCAACCTGCCTTCCGTGCTTGGGGCGGCAAAATACCTAGAGCCGCCCCTAGGTGGTAACTAGGGGATTTCTTCATGACTCCCCCCCTTTGTTCTGTTCCACCCCCTTTTATATCTTTGGCACGAGGCGGGAATCCTTTCTCTCTCTCTCTGGATTCCCACCACTCCTTCTAAATGGAAAAGCAGCAGGTTAAAGATAGATTCCTGTTCAGGTGACATGATCACATGTCACTATACCTCAGTCTTCATTCTTCCAGAGCTGGTCTGCATGTATCCAGGAAGTTTTGCAAGTAAACAGAGATATTCACAACCAATTGTCCTAGTTAATGGGAGCCATCAAGATTCCAAGCCAACATTAATGGCCCACACTTTGCATAATTACAATAGGACTTCAGAATAATATTTCGTATTTCTATTTTTAGATATAAGAATGACACGTAGTTACAAATAAGATGAACACACTTAGTAGATTATAAGCTTTGTAATGAACCCGTACAAGATACCTTTTGCATAAAGCATATCACAGTTACATCATATGCACACTTATAAACATATTTTTATAAAGCATTACAGAGTGCAACATCACACTCAGCATGTCTGAAAATCAGGCCACCCCAGGGGGGATTTCCATACGCTCTCAGTGGTGTCTGAATTTTGCTCCCACTGAAATCAGCAGTGAGAATATTTCCATTTAGGTCCCTACTTTAATCACCCTAGTTTGTGTTTTTATTTATTTGCCTCACTTCTCAAAGGATGTTAACTCTTTTTGGTCCTGATTCAGGAAAACAGTTAAGCATATGCTTCACTTTAGATCCGCACATAGTTCCAGTGACTTCAACTGGGACTATACAGGTGGTTAACTTTAAGCATGTGCTTAAGGCAGAGGTAGTCAATTATCTTTTGTCAAGGTCCAAATTTCTTGGCCAAGGTCTAATCAAGGTCCAGACTCCAGAAAAAATAATAAACAATAATGATGATAAGTAAGTAAAAAGATTTCAGGGTCTGTTCAAAAGCATCTGGCGATCTGGATTTGACCCCTGGTCTGCCAATTGACTACCCCTGGCTTAAGGACTTTGCAGAACCAAGGACCTAAGGCAGTGTTTCTCAACCTTTTTGATACCAGGGACTGGCTTGCTGCCTTCCTACACTGTGTCAGGGAGATCTTAGGGACCAACGGTGGTCCACAGACCAGTCGTTGAGAAACACTGGCCTAGCATATAAACAGATTGCTGGTGAGGAATTGCGGAGGATTCCCTTGCCCCAGTGTAATAATCTGTAGCCTTATACTGCTAACAGATGAAGTTCTCCAATTTTTCTGAGGTGATTGGTATACAGCCATGGTCAGAGGTAGGCTTTAGTGCTAGAAAGAAAAATGACTTTTGTTCTGATAAATGGGCCTACAAGTGTATCCTAATTGGGAGCTCAATGGTAAAAAATGCATGAAAGTTCATGAGCTGTCACAATAACCTGTAATAACAAATGTCAATGGGAAAAGGAACGAAAGGGAGATAGACTGAACTAGTCCAAACAAACAGGCTACTGATACAAGTCAAGGACAGTGTTAAGATCATGCCTGGTAAACCACTTTCTTTGTGGGTCCTAAAAGAATGAGACTTTGAGGGGGGAAATATGGAAGAACAGATTGTACCTACTGGAGCAAGCTTCACTATCATGGCTGCCTCCCCCCGCCTGCTGGGATCCCAGACCTTCTTCCTCCTAATCCTGAAGACTATCCTGACCAGACCTGGCCAGAGAGAAAGAGAGAGACCCAGGTGACATCGGCATCCCTACCAGCTCCAGCAGAATCCCAACCACCAGCTGGGTTGTAATGGGATCAGAGTTAACAGAAGTAATAACAGCAGCTCCAGCTCATCTCAACCAGCTTTGCTTTGCCTCAAAAGGACAGTTATTGCCATGTTGATACTATCTGAGACTGTCAGACAAGGAGGTTTTTTCCTCCTATAAACTCTCTCCAGCTAAAGGAAGAGGGAAGAAAGGATGGTGGTAAAATGGAAGCCTTATTCCATACTTCACATTCCAAATATTTTACTATTCTTCCTTCTTTTCTTTATCTTTAATAAAAGGTTAAAAGGATGTTGAAGGGTGTCAAGTGTCAGTGGGGTAGTCGTGTTAGTCTGGATATGTAAAAGCAGCAAAGATTCCTGTGGCACCTTATAGACTAACAGATGTTTTGAATCATGAGCTTTTGTGGGTGAATACCCACTTCGTCAGATGCATGGTGTGTTTGCTGTGATACTAAGCAGGCTGCCGTTTCCACATATCCAACCCCAAACCTTGCTTAACACTGTTTAAAGGTTATGTTAACACTGTTAGCCCATTGAGTGCATCTAAATTAATACAACACGTCTTCCATCGTGGCATCTCTACTGCTCCTGCCTAGAAGAAAATGGTTTCTTTCCATTTTGTTTAAAGCTTGTCAAAAGTTTGTTCTCCTCCTCTTGGCTGCTGTCTTTCAGTTTTACTTTAAATCACTCTACTCTCCATTCTCCTGGCTCCAAAAGCTCAATTTTCAGTCATGTTATGGTCCACACAATTGCAGAATAAAAGAGCGTCTAGAGTAGATTGGCTCATCTGGGATCTGCACCTAAAGGGCTACCCCAATACTTTTCAAAAGGCCTTCCCTTATCCCCTCCAGACTTTGCAATGCTACTTCAATCCCTGGAAAGAAGCAAACAGGGTACCCACTGCTTTATTTCTACTGCCCTCTATTGATTGACTCAATATAATTTTGACTACACAGATGTCCAATACATGACATGGGCTGGATTCTTCTAAAGAGCTGAGTTCCGATTAGCCATCTAAATGAAATATTAATTTAGGTACCATTTGAAAATCTGGACACTTAATTTATATGCCAGTGCTTGTTGCTTGGCGCTGAGCATGTTTGAAGATCTGGGCCACAACGGATATCCTGTATTAAGGATGTTCATCTCAAACCTATTCAAAATGCTAAGGAAAGTCCTAGGCAAAATATTACCTTCATGGAGTTATGATTTGTAATCTATTAAAAACCTTTGCGGGAACATTTGTCATTTTCTCATAAAAACAGAAATGTTACAAATCCTGGAAATTCCACATTAAGGCGACACTTAAAGGAAAAGACTCAAGAACACCTAAATAACCATAACTCTGCCCTTTAACTCTTTCTACAGAAAACTGAAAAACAGGAGACTAGTTTGTAGAATTGCCATTGGATAATCCATGACTGCTGGTCCTGGTCCAGACATAGACAGATCCTATGTCATGAGTAGCCTTAGTTATGAATCACTTCTTTATTAGGTGATTAGGAGTTAGGACAATGGAGTCCTTTCTCTGCTGTTGTTAGCAGGGCTTATGATGGCCCCATTGTAATCACATCAAATACAGACAGTCTCTCTCTGATAAAACTAATTCTAGGATTGTAACAGGTGACTAAAGAAACAGGGGTGGGGGACAGGTAACAATAAATACAAATACGTTTGCATAACTTATAGTCTTGTAGGTCACAATAGTTGTGGGTGGTCACCAATCTAACCAATGTCTAATTTGACCAGTCTGAGAGATGCAACAAATCCCATTCACAAAGTCCACACAACTTCATCTCATCAGTAACCCCAAAAATCTGGAGGGGTTTTTGTGGGTTTCTTAATTCTTAATGGTCAATCTGGTGCAAGTTGGCATATGTCCATTAGCTGCTGGGTTTATTGGCCCTTTAGAATTTACTGGCCCTTTAAGATAAGCTGATCTAATACTTGATGACATTCCTGGAACCAAGGCTGGAAAGTTCTGTGTCCGTTGGGTGACTGCCACTGGGAAGCGAGAAGCAGGAAAGCAGGTCTCTGAGTAGAGAAAGAGAAGGGACAGGGCAAACAGAGACAAGGGCTGGGGGGTAGTTCGGTGTGAAAAGATTATGGAGACCCGGGAGAGAGTTAATAACAAGCTGGTTTCAATACTGGGCAAAGAAAAGCACATTCAGCCTGGAAAAATGAAGCTAAGAGATCCAGGAACAAATGGTCTGAAATATAGACATTATATGGGAAGGAGAAACCCAGACAGAAGCAAGGTTGAAACCTAGGGGCAAGAGGGGCTGGCAATGTGACGTGAGGTGGATGTGAAATAGCAAATGAAATGTTGGCTTTTATACACAAGTTACAAAATGCAGAGCTAAGTGAAAGTGCCTCTTGTCTGTTCCGTTCAAGTCTGCTCACCCCACGCCACTAGGGGGAGTTCAGTTTTAATGTTGCTAAAAAATTATTAGCGGGTCGGGGGTGGGATTGTGGAAATGATTTATAAAGAAAAAGTAAGACTCCAGTTCATCAGGGCATCTTTGAAGTTAAGCGTCTGCTTAGTGCTTTGCTGAACTGAGGCCCAGACTAATTCTTCCCTTACTCCCAAGGGCGTTGGAAGAGTAAATTCATTCATGTTTGTGAGACGCTCAGATACTGTGGTGATGGAACCAGATAAGCACCTCGATACTTAGTAAAGACCTAATTCTGCGTTCCTGGTATATGTCAAACTTCCAAAGTCACTGGCGTTGGGTGCACATTGAGTGCAGGTTCTGCCCTATGGAATACCCATAGTTGTAGATTTGGGAGCTCTAAGACTGCTCTGGGAATGCAAAAAGTAAAAATGGCCCAAATCCTGAGGTCCTTACTAGGCAAATTCCCATTTTTGTCTAAATGCCTGATCCTGCTTGCATCGACCCCAGTGGCAAAGCTTCTGTTGACCTCAGTAGTGTAGGATCAAACCCCAAGTAAGGAATGAATAAAAACCGAGGAATAACCTGGTCCCAAATATCCAAGAACAGGAGCTGACGCATTAATGGAAAGATGCAAAATACGTAAGCGGTGCAAATAGAATAAAAGCATTGGATCTGCTGTAACTCTCCTGGACAGAGGTATTGCTCAGACTGATTTATAATCCATACAGCACGTTTCTGACATTATATAAATAATGACATCGAGTTCTGCAATTTTATTGTGATTCTTATGATAGCTGGTGTCTGTCTTAAAGCTGCAAGCTTTGGAGGCAAGTGATTGACTTAGAATCTCAGCTTTATCAAAGAAAAAGTGAAGTTTCTAGCTCTTATGTTTGCAGAGAAAAGCTCTGAAAATATGACCTGAGTGTAATCTAATGTCTTAAAAACTGAGAGGAAAAATATAATCCCGCACTTATTATTTTTTTAAGTTATTTCATGGTATTATGAGGTTTGGCTCATGATTTTTGAACACTTGGTGTTGGCAATGCTGTAGTGATATGTGTTAATCTTTTTCATATATAGATTTGCATGAAACACACACAGCCATAATTCAATCTTGTTTGCATCACCACAGAGGAGAGAATTTAACACAGAACATATTAGATAGAGTTTGGTAACTAAATGACCAATTTCACCTCCTCTTCTGTTGGCAAATTGTCTATAAATGGCTCAGGAGATTTTTTGAATGTATCCATTGTTTCAAATGATTTATCAAACAACTTCAAAGAAAAAAAATAAACTTTTGCTCTTTAGGTCATTCACAAGCAATTCATTGTGTGGAAATATGCATAAGGATGGAAAGTGTGAACTGCACATTTCTATTTTTAACTATTGTATTTTATAAATTAGGTAAAGAAGGCAGAACCCTGTGCGACTTACTAAACCTTGCAGGAGACATTCCTGATTTCAGATCCAAACAGGTAATATATATCAGGTGACACACTATCACTTCCTGAGGTCTCCAATATAACAAAATCATTTTTGCCAACTAACTCAGTGCTCATGAGAGTATTTTTTTAATGGCGCTTCTGTTTTCTCCCATGGGAGGTTCCCCCCCCTCCACTTATTGCACCATAATCTCACTCCTTTCTTCTCAGGTGAATTACTTTTTCACTAGCTCGCACTGTTGTGCCACTTGCACTGTCTGTTCCAAAGTGAGCTCACACATTAGTTATAATTTTTTTGAAAGTTTTGTGTTTAAAACCTAATTACTAAATCATCTCCTATGTAGTCCTCTTTTCTGCTACTGAAGGTCAGTCTACACTTAAAGGTGGCCCCAATATAACTGGTTGGGGCAGGGGATTTTGTATTTTTACTGATATAATGATAGTGGTACAACTTCCTGCCTGGTTGTAGTTATACCTGTATAAAGGTGCCTTATACAGCTACAGTGTTTCCTCTTTTTGACCTGAGTGGATAGTCAAAATTTGGGGCCCTGTGTGTGAATCAGTAGGGCCTAGAAATCGGTAATAGGTATGTCTTCGATGTAGGGTTTTTTTATTTTGTTGTTGTTTTTTTTTACAAAGAATGATACAAAGTTCTGTGTCTCTGAACACAGAAGGAGTCAAATAGCAGGAAATACCTTTTGTTCACAAAACCAAGCGCACTCTTTAAAGCCTGAACCCCGTAGGCTATAGCTATTTGCTAGGTAAGGTATAGGCATAAGTGGAATGGATACCAGCTTTTGGATTTTGTAGGATAAGAACATCCACAGATGCATAACCACAAACTTGCCGTGGCAACAAACTGACGTATATGCCAATATGCTTAGACCATTAATGAAGTAACCTATGGATAAGGTCACGCTAATAGTAGGATGGTGAGGAAACACAAACAAGGAAGCAGGGAAAAAAGCCTCCCTGAATATGCATTAGGTGTAGTCGTGTAAGTATAACATATAAAAGTTATTTGAGGAAGATAATGATTAACATTTCAGGTTGTTCTGCAAGGGATGGTGTGAGTATTTGGATGTTCAGATGTGCATTCTGTATTATCTTTATCTGCCTTGCTGGGTTAGAGTATTGGTGACTTTGCTAACTGTTTTATTAAAACAGTTACAAAAACAGAAGGCTCCTAAGAGTGGGTGTTGCAACTGTGCACACTGCAGTTCCCAACTAAACAGTAATTTCAATAATACTGGGCTGGATCTTTGGACAGGTACCTGTCAAACCTCAGAGTGTTAACTGGGAATTCTTAAGTAATCAATATAATTAATACACAATCCAAAGATCAGGCAACAGCCCCTGACCCAGAAACTCAAAAAGGCTTTTTGATGGAAAAAGCTTCAACTAGCTCTGAAATCAAGTGCCAATGTATGAAGATTCACAGAAGGAGACTCTGTCTTCTGTCCCTGAACAAGGGACTCTGTCAGGATAATGGAAACAATATTATCCACTCTGTTTCTTTTTCTCTGCTTTACTATGGAACTCCTGTATAGAATCTTCCTCAGTTTCCTTCCTGCTTGTCTTAAAGAAACAGTACATATATCTTCACCTCCCTCTTGCCCTGCCAGTTTTGGCAGGCCAACGGAGGAAGCTGGCAGCTCATCCTTTGGAGGTTCCCTTTTCCATTCATTTTTTTACATGCAGGAGAATGGATGACCTAATGGGATTACACCAGGGGTTGGGAACCTTTCAGCAGTGGTGTGCCGAGTCTTCATTTATTCACTCTAATTTGAGGTTTCACGTGCCAGTAATACATTTTAATGTTTTTAGAAGGTCTCTTTCTATAAGTCTATTATATATAATTAAACTATTGTTGTATGTAAAGTAAATAAGGTTTTTAAAATGTTTAAGAAGATTCATTTAAAATTAAATTAAAATGCAGAGCTCCCGGGACTGGTGGCCAGGACCCGGGCAGTGTGAGTGCCACTGAAAATCAGCTTGCGTGTTGCCTTCGGCACGCATGCCATAGGTTGCCTACCTCTGGATTACACAGTAGGTCTAACTCAGAGCAAAATCTGGCACAAGCCTGCTAGTCAGACAGGCTACATGAAATGTGTTGTGCAGGGAGGCAAGAGCAGATATGGGACAAATGTCCCTTGATAATTTTCAGTTTCATTTCAGAGGGAAAATGAGATAAGCCCCCTCAGATGGACAGCGGTTCCGTCAGTCTCAAGAAGCTCAAGTTTGGGAAGTGGAAGGTGGTGCGTCGGCACTTGCTGCAGCGGTATGAACATCAGCCCTTCATTTCCTGCCTGGCGGGGCTCTACAGCTGCCGGTGGAAGCGATACCAGCGGAGAAGGACTGAGCCAGGACAATGCTGCTGCAAGATGGTATGTTAGCATGTTGTTACCGTGAGCTGTTAGTTACGGAACAAGTCCATCATCACACTTGTATTCAAAAGGTGCTATGGGCCAAACTCTGCCCTGATTTATGCCTCATGCAAACTTACTAGTATCTCTGGAGGATGTTAACAGAAGCTACTGAAGTTAGATATTTTAAAATCAGCAGGTCCAGTTAACTTTCATCCAAGAGTTTTAAAAGAGCTGGCTGAGGAGATCTCTGGACCATTAATGATGATTTTTCAATAAGTCTTGAAGCACTGAGGAAGTTCCAGAAGACTGGAAGAAACCTAATGTTGTGCCAATATTCTAGAAGGGTAAACAGGATGATCTGAGTAATCATAGGTCTGTCAGTCTGACATAGATTCTAGGCAAGATAATGGTATGGCTGATACAGGACTCAGTTAATAAAGAATTAAAGGAGGGTAATGTAATTCATGAAAATAAACATGGATTTATGGAAAGTAGATCCTGTCAAACTAACTTGATTTTTTTTATGAGTTTACAAAGATTGGTAGAAAAAGGTAATACTTAGATTTTTGTAAGGTATTTGACTTGGTATCACACAATATTTTGGTTAAAAGCTAGATCACTATAAAATTAACATGGCACATATTACATGGATTAAAAACTGGCTCATTGATAGTTCAATGTAAACAGGGTATTGTCATTAAGTGAGTGTGTTTCCAGTGGGGTCTTGCAGGAATCAGTTCTATCCTATTTAACATTTTTATTAATCATTTGGAAGAAAACATAAAATCATCACAAACATAAAATCATAAAAATATAAAATCACCCCAAGTTTCCAGACGACACAAAAATTGGAGAGTAGTAACTAATGAAGAGGATAGGTCACTGGTTCAGAGCAGTATCGATTGCTGGGTGCAAGCAAATAATATGCGTTTTAATACAGCTAAATGTAACTGAATACATCTAGGAACAAAGGATGTAGGCTATCCTTACAGAATGGGGGACTCTATCTTTGAAAAAGTTTTGGGGGTCGTGCTAACATGAGTTCTCAGTGTGATGCTATGGCCCGAACAGCAATCCTGGGATGCACGAACAGGGTAATCTGGAGTAGGAGCAGAGCAAGGTTATTTTATCTCTTTATTTGGCACTGGTGCAACTGCTGCTGGAATATGGTGTCCAGTTCTGGTGACCGCAGTTCAAGAAGGATGTTGATGAACGGGAGGAGATTCAGAAAACTATTAAAGGATTAGAAAACATGTCTTACAATGGCAGACTCAAGGAGCTCAAACTATTTAGATTGACAAAGAGAAGGTTTTGGTGTGACTTGATTGCAATCTATAAATATCTACATAGGGAACAAATAATTAATAATGGACTCTTCAATCTACCAGAGAGAGGTATAATGAGATTCAATGGCTTGGAGTTGAAACTAGACAAATTCGAACTGGAAATTTTTGACAGGAAGAGCTAATAACATTGGAACAATTTACCAGGGATCCTGGTGGATTCTCCTTCATTGCCAATTTTAAAATCAAGGCTGGCTGTTTTTCTAAAAGCTCTGCTCTAGGAATTATTATAGGGAAGCTCTGTGCTGTGTGTTATATTGGAGGTCAGACGAGATGATCCTGGTGATCCCTTATGGACTTGGAATCCATGATTCTTCTTCGAATGATGGTCCCTATGTGTATTCCACATTTGGGTATGCATGTGCGGCATGTGCCCGAGGTTGGAATTTCTTCAAAGCAGGGTCCATTGACCCACGCATGCACAGCAACTCTCCTTGGCTTCCGACTGAGAGTATAAGAGGCACTGTGAGTTGACACCTCTCCTGTTCTTTCTTCTCACTGCAGGGCCTGAGTCGGAATTGTATCTTCTTCACTATTGAAGAACCTGTAAAATATAGTTTTAAATAGTTTATATCGTAACTTAGGAATTCTAGTTAGTATAGAATAGAATACCCCCGCAGTCTGGGGAAATCCTTACTGTTCCCAGGACTATGCCCAGGGTCCCAGGATGGAGAAGAACATAAGAATGGCCATACTGAGTCAGACCAAAGGTCCCTCTAGGTCAGTATCTTGTCTTACGACCGTGGCCAATGCCAGGTGCTTCAGAGGGAATGAACAGAACAGGGTAATCATCAAGTGATCCATTCCCTGTCACCCATTCCCAGCTTCTGGCAAACAAAGGCTCAGGACACCACCCTGCCCATCGTGGCTAATAGCCATTGATGGACCTACCCTCCAGGAACTTTTCTAGTTCCTTTTTGAATCCTGTTATAGTCTTGGCCTTCACAACATCCTCTGGCAAGGAGTTCCACAGGTTGACTATGCGTTGTATGAAGAAATACTTCCTTTTGTTTGTTTTAAACCCGCTGCCTATTAATTTCATTTGGTGACCCCCTAGTTCTTGTGTTATGAGGAGTAAATAACACTTCTTTACTTACTTTCTCCACACTAGTCATAATTTTATAGACCTCTATCATATCCTGCCCTTAGTCGTCTCTTTTCCAAACTGAAAAGTCCCAGTCTTATTAATCTCTCCTCATATGGAAGCTGCTCCATACCCCTAATAATTTTTGTTGCCTTTTCTGTATCTTTTTCAATTCCAATATATCTTTTTTTGAGATGAGGTGACCAGATCTGCACACAGTATTCAAGATGTGGGCGTACCATGGATTTATATAGAGGCAATATGATATTTTCTGTCTTATTATCTATCCCTTTCTCAATGATTCCTTACATTCTGTTCACTTTTTTGACTGCTGCTTCACACTGAATGGATGTTTTCGGAGAACTAGCCACAGTGACTCCAAAAATCTCTTTCTTGAGTGGTAACAGCTAATTGAGATCCTATTATTTTATATGCATAGTTGGGATTATGTTTTCCAATGTGCATTACTTTGCTTTTATCAACATTGAATTTCATCTGCTATCCCAGAGGAGGAAAAGTTACCGTTGTCTCAGGAGAGGTCCCATCTTTATCCATCAGGCAGGCCTCAGTACCAATGATGCCACCATTACCAACAGAACTGTGCTCAGAATTGGAGGAATCAGAGGAGGTAGCTGCACCATTGCTCGAGTCCTGGTAGACAGCTGAGTCGCTATTATTTCTCGGGTTCTGACCCCCATCTGGTATGGATTCTTGTGGGAGCCACAGTGACCGATCCTTTCTTCTGGCCATATGGGAGCCCTTGGGACCCCTATGTCAGGTGCTCAGACCCTTCTCAGGAGTTGTACCACACCCCACCCACCCCCAATCAGCCAGTTCCGTCAGTGTACCAGATATCAGTGGGGTAGCCGTGTTAGTCTAGATCTGTAAAAAGTGACAAAGAGTCCTGCGGCACCTTATAGACTAACAGAAGTATTGGAGCATAAGCTTCAGTGGGTGAATACATGCATCTGACGAAGTGGGTATTCACCCACGAAAGCTTATGCTCCAATACTTCTGTCAGTGTACCAGATGGAACTGGTGTTTCTCTGATACCGCCGATTCTGACAGGGGCCTCCTCAGCATCTCTGGATGATACTATCACTCCTTTGTGGCCCTCTCTGTTGAATGACTACTGGCAATATCAAAAGTTGTTGCAAAGGGTTGCTAATGAGCTACACATCCCGCTAGAAGAGTTTCAAGACCTTCAAGACCTGAAATGACATTTTACAGCCACAGGGACTGATCAGGGTGGCCCTTCCAGTTAACGAGGCAGATTGGTTTGGCACACATCAGCTTCTTATGCACCTACACCAAAATGAGCTGAAAGACGCTATTATGTGTTGGCCCAGGGGGCTGACTTCTTTTTTTTCCCATCCTGCCCCTAATTCATTGGTGGTACAGGAAACTGTGGAGAGAGCTTGACTGCACTACCAAAATCTACCCTGGGAGATAACTGGTCAAAGAGACAGAACCACCTTAGTAGGAAAGTTTCCCCCTCCATAGGCCTCAAATTTTATATAGCTAATTATCAAGCTTTATTAGCAAAATATAATTTTAACACCTACATCAGTCTTATGGAATTTAAAGACAAACTCCCCACGGAAGACCAAGTCCAGTTCCAGTCCTCTCTGGACAAGGGGAGGTAGATGCCGCAGACACAGAATCCAGATCTTTGGCCACAAGACTGGTCATGAGAAGGGACTTGTGGCTATAATAGCCAGACTTCCCTATAGAGTTCCAAAATACTTTCTAAGATCTCCCCTTCAATGAATCCAACCTTTTTAATGAAAAGACAGTCGAGTGACTACACTCTGTAAAGGACTCGAGATCCATCCTGTGATCCCTGGGGATTTACACTCCAGCCCCTAGGAGAAAACACCAGAGACAGCCACACTTTCAACCACAACTACCTCTGCACCTACCCCATACTACCAGCATAGACCTGAAGTTCCTTGTAAGCCACAAAGGCCATTTTTGACATGCACATCAAGACCCACGCAGATGCCACCTACTTCTCCTCCCATCATCTTTGGAGGCTGTCTTACTTTCTTCACCCAGAGTCAGAGCAAGATCACCGTAGACAGTTGGGTTCTGGAGATTATCCATAGAATTTCTTTCTTTCCCTCCTCACAAACCATCTTCCTACCTCCATCAGGGACTCCCTCACCAACTGATTCTTCAGCAGAAGGTGGAATCCCTGTTGCACCAGGGGGTAATAGAAGTGTCCCAACTCATTATCGGGGGAGAGGGTTCTACTCCCCATATTTCCTAATCCCCCAAAAAGACAGAGAATGACGACCCATCCTGGACCTTCAGCAGCTCCACATCTTTATCTGAAAACTGAAATTCAGGATGATTACACTGGCAACTTTAATCTCCTCCCTTCAGGAGGGAGTGTGGTTCATGGCGTTTCAGATGAAGGAAGCATATTTCCATATGGACATTCATCCATCACACAGGAAGTTCCTGCATTTCAGGGATGGCCAAGAGCACTGCCAGTTCCTCCTCATTTCTGTTGGACTTGCAAAGGCACACAGGGTATTCATGAAAGTTTTCACCATGGTAGCGGTCCAGATGAGACATTGGAGATATAGGGCATTTCCATACCTGGACGACAGGCTCTTGGTAGGCCAATCTCGCCAAGAAGTTATGTGAGCAACAGAGTTTCTTCAGACCCTCCATGCCACCTAAGTGTTTGCATAAACAAAGACAAGTTCGTTTTGTCACCCACAAGGACAATGTATTTTATAGGAGCACAGCTGGACTCTATCTCTGTGAGAGCTTTTCTTCCTGCAGACAGATCTTATGTGATCATTGATGAGCAACCTGATCTCTTGCATCACCCACAAACCTTGAATGACGGGTGCATCGGTGTCTCTCCCTGTTAGGCCACATGGTTGCATGCACTTACGTGATGTCTTTCACTAGTCTCCACTTGTAGTGCCTACAGGGTTGGCTCCAGTCGGCCTATCAACCAAACAGGGATCATATTGACTCGAAAGTCACCTTCTCTCTGGAGTTCTCACCTCCCTCATTTGGTAGTCGAACTCGAACAACGGTATAGTGGGGACACTCTTCAGCCCTCTCATACTGAGGGCCACCATCTTGATGTATACCTCCCTTACAGGATGGGGTGATCACTTAGACTAACACACTGCTCAGGGTACCTGAGAGCAGTTGGCCTGTTGTGCAAGGCCTTTCTTCCCCTCGTACGCTTACTTCATGTACAAATAATGTCCAACAATATCATCACAGTGGCCTATATCAGGGATTGGCAACCTTTGGCACGTGGCCCACCAGGGTAAGCCCCCGGCGGGTTGGTTTGTTTACCAGCCGTGTCCACAGGTTCGGCCAATCGCGGCTCCTACTGACCATGGTTCGCTGTTCCAGGCCAATGGGGGCTGCAGGAAGTGGCGTGGGCCAAGCGATGTTCTAGCTGCTGCTTCCCGCAGCTCCCATTGGTCTGGAGCAGCGAACTGCGGTCAGTGGGAGCCGCGATTGGCCAAATCTTCAGACACGACAGGTAAAAAAACTGTCCTGGCCTGCCAGAGGGCTTACTGTGGTGGGCCACGTTCCAAAGGTTGTCGATCCTTGGCCTATATAAACAAACAGGGAGGAGTGAGATCTCATCCCCTCTGGGTGGACGCAATCAGACTTTGGAACAGGTGTATCGGGAATCATATCACTGTACACATCTCCTGGGTGCTCAGAGCTCCCTAGCAGAAAGATTAAGCAGAAGCTTCCTGCAGACCAGAAATGGGAGCTCCACCACACAAAACAAACCCCCATATTCGCTCCATGGGGGACTGTGCTATGGGACCTCTTTGCATCCCAGATGCACAGAAAACTTCCCATATATTGCTCCAGGGGAGCCATAGGCCAAGACTTCCAAGGCGATGCTTTCCCTGACAATTGACCTCAGAGATGCCTTTCCTCTCATCTGCTTACCACCAGAAGTTATATGGAAGATTCAACGTGACAGAGCCACCATACTCCTCTTCACACCCTTGGCCCAGACAGTTCTGGTTAACAGAGCCCTGATGATGTCCAAGTGCCTGCCTATCAGGATCCATGCATTTCAGGATCTCTTAACTCAGGATGGGGGGAAAATCAAGTACCCCAACTAGCACTCGCAGGGCTCGCAGCTTGGTGTTTGGATGGGTGTCAGAAAGGGCTGGCTCCAGGCACCAGCCGACCAAGCACGTGTTTGGAGTGGCACCTTGTAAGGGGCGGCCAATCTTGGGGTGGCAGGGCGGCGCTTGGGGTTTTTTTTGTTTCAGTGGGGCGGCACTCGGGGGGGTTGTTTTTGTTTCAGCGAGGCAGTGCTTAGGGGGGTTGTTACGGCAGGGTGGCGCTCGGGGTTTGGGGTTTTCTTGGTTTGGTGGGGCGGGATGGTGCTTGGGGCTTGTTTGGTTTTTTTGGTTGGGTGAGGCAGCACTCAGGTTTTTTTTTTCAGGGTGGGGTGGAGCTCGAGTTTTTTTTTTCTTTTTTTTTGCAAAAATGTTAGAGCCGGCCCTGATGTCAGAGGTAGAACGCTCATGCTCCACCCCTGTTCAGGAAATCCTGACCCCAAGCAGGAGGGATCCTACTAGATTCTGCTACATGGCTAAATGGTGGTGATTTTTGGCCTGGACATGTTGCCCCCAGCATTCACTTGATATTGTGGGTGTTCCAATTATCCGAGACTATCTCCTTTTCTCAAAGACCTCAGGGTCAGCCGTCAGTTCACTGTGAGTACACCTAGCAGTGATTAGTGCCATCCCCTTCCCCCAGTTCTGTCTTTACACTCCTGACCTCTATTCGATTTATGAAGGTCTTGGTCAGGACCTTCCCACTGGTCATAGGGGGAATGACTCAATGACATGCAGGCCCGATCTTTGAATCTCTGGCCACATGTGCCATGACCCACCTGTCCATGAAGGTCATGCTCTTAGTAGCCATCACTTGGACAAGAAGGGTCAGTGAGCTGGGAGCCGTGATGGCAGACACTCCTTATACAGTATTTCACAAAGAGAAAGTTTCTCTTAGGTTACATCCCAAATTCCTCCCCAAGATTGTGTCTGAGTTCCACACCAATCAATCAATACACTTACCTGTATTCTTCCCAGTGCCCCATGCTTCTTCCAAGGAGAAGAGACTTACTCCCTTCATGTCAGGCATGCCCTAGCATTCCACCTGCCGAGAACCAGACCCGTTAGAAAATCTCCAAGGCTCTGTTGCCATGGCAGAAAGGGTGTTGGGAGAAGCCATATCCTCACAGGGGATTTCTAAGTGGGATTCAGGATGCATCTTAGAATGCCACAAACTAGCCAAGCTTGCCCCTCCTGGGCATATCACAGCTCACTCCATTTGGGCACAAGCGGCCTCCACGTTCTGCTGCAGGGCATCTGCAGAGTAGCCACTTGAAGTTTTGACCTTACCTTCACATCACACTCTGCTCTGACTCTGGAGAAGGACCATGTTTTGGTCCTGTGTTTGTACAGCGCCTAGCACAATGGTGTCCTGGTCCATGGCTGTAGCTCCTCAGTGCTACCGCAATACAAATAAATAACAAATGCGACAACTGTAAAGAGTTTCTTCATTTTCTTCTCTTGCTGAGCACCACTGGAACAGGCGATATAATTAAGAGTAATGGGGCTGAATTAAGAAAAGGAAAGTTTAAGCTAAAAATCAGGGTAAATTATAAATGGAGTGATCAGGTAGATTGTGGGATTGTCTCCTATGGGAAGAGGTGGGAGGCCTCCGTCACATGAGTGATCTAAAGCTCTGATAGAGAAAGGGCTGCAGAATAAATTGTAGGGAACATTCCCCTGCCAGTACAGAGTTGGACTAGGTGATCTAACAAGGTCCTTTCCATGATCTCTGACTTCTGTGATTCTGACACCAAGCCTCATGCATCTGGGATAAATTGAGGGTCAAAAATATACAGTGTATGCTGTCTGTCGTTGCGTAAACAAGGCTTTAACCCCCTGGCCTTTCTCTCTGTTTCCAGTGGGAATGTGTGTTCTTCCCATTTCTCGTTGGAGCATTCTGCCTCTCTTTGGTCTTTCTGTACATGTGGGGGGAAGCAAAGAATGACTACAATAACTTCGACTGGTAAGTGCCACAGTCTCCCTCCTCTCCAACCCATTTGAAATTAGGCTTGTCAATAGCCAGTTGTCTGCCTGGAGATGAAGGAAGGGTAATGAGATCAGGCAGCATGTTCTAATATACTGAGCACGGGACGAAGCGTCAGGAAAGCCAGAGTTCTTCTCTCAGCTCTGACAACACCCAGCTGTGCGAAGCTGGGTACATTGCGTTGGGCATGGTCCTGTGAGAAGCCCCCATTGCCTGTAAGGGGAACTGAGAATACTCAGCTTCTGACAAGATTCAGGGTGGTAGCTGTGTTAGTCTGTATCAGCAAAAACAACGAGGAGCTGCCACAAGGACTCCTCATCCTTATCTCACAGGAGATGCTCAGCATATTAGATCTTTAACCAATTTGTGTGGCGCCTTTCCTAATTGTAAACTGGGGCTAATTCTTGCTTACCCTGGTCAGGCTGTGAGGATTAGTTAGTTAATCCACCAAGGGCACTTGAGGGATGTAAAGGACTGAGTTTTATTCTGGGGGTATCATGAGGGTGCTGCTTGTTTACAAACTAATGACTGTCTCCTGGGCTGAATAAGCTCAGAAGCAGAACAGTGAGGTTTTTACAGAAAATACAGTCCTAGGCCAAAGGCTCGGGTGTTTATTGCCACGGGGTATTGTTATCCCTGAGTTATAACTGGAACTATCTTCAAGTTGTTGTTAGATGGAAATGCTTATTTAAATATCAAGGCCAACATTTTCATACCCAGATACCTAAAGTCAGGCTCTTCAATCCATCTAAATTTAAGAGGCTTGATTTTCACCGGAGCAGAGCTGAGATGCTTTGGGTGGCTCGAGGTATAAATATGTATTTAGGAGCCTGACTTTAGGCCCCCACGGGTGAAAATTTTGGCCCTAAACTATCTGTGAAATGAACGACAATACCTACAAAAGTCAAAATGGGCTGTCAGCAAACAAAGAAAACACTTCGGTCTGTCTTCCCTTCCTATGCCCATCCATTATCTCTCCTCTCCTCTTCACCTCCCCACTTTCCTCCCTCCCGCCACCTTCCCTTTCTCCTCACAGCTCAGTAAGGGTCTTGCCCCCTGAGTATCTATTATACCTTTTACTTACATGGCTTCAAAACTGAATGGGGTGGGAAGGACTGGCATTCCCCCAGAGTAGATTATCATTATTTGTATTACAGTAGCACCTAGAACCCATAACCCAGGTCGAGCCCCCATTGTGTTTGGTGCTGTACACATGCATTGTGAGAGACAATCCCTGGCCCAAAGAGTTCACAATCTAAATAAACAAGACAGACAAAGGATGGAAGAAAGGGAGGATTGCGATTCCTATTTTGAAGATGGGTGAACTAAGGCAAAGTGACTTGCCCAAGGTCACATGGAAAGTGTGTGGGAAAGCCTGGAACTGAATCTAGATCTGAGACTCAGTCTAGTGCCTTAACCACAAGAGCATCCTTCCTTTCCAACATAAAGATGTTTGTAATTCAAACATAACAATTGTTCTGGGGACATGTGCCCTGCCTGTCTCTAGGGAAAGGCACCGTGGGAAGAGGGATGGGAAGATTAAATAAAATGAACAAAAACACTGTTTGTTTTTTTCCCTGCTCCTTCTCTTGGATTTTTTCTGCTTCATCTAAAAAGGTCAAGCTGAGAAGGCAACTTTGTGTTTGTCAAACAGCTTAAATTTTGAATACACCAGAGCAGAAGGATTATCAGAGCCAATCGGAGTTGAGCGATTTGCCTGTTCACAGCAGGGATATTGAGAAAGAATCAGCTGATGACTATGCAAATCCTTGCATTCTGAAATATGCATGAAGTGATCATGCAAATTAGACACCTAGAACCAATCAGAGTTCAGTGAACTCCAAGACTGGGGGAAAAACTGTAACATTGTTATTTATTTGGGTCAGTAACTGTGCAGCACCGCCTCCTAATCTTAATCTGGGCATTTGCAGCATATTTGGCTCAACATTTTGGTCTCTGGGTACTTTATGAGTTCTGAAAGTAAATAAAAAACCCCTGTGCCTTTCTCCACTCAGCCTCAAATTGGTGCATTTTTGGTTGTTTAAGGGAGTGGGAATGGAGTGGTTCATTGTGGAAAGGCACCACCTAGCCGAGCCAGAAGTGCCATGTTTATGGACCAGCTGCAAAGAAAGCTGAATTCTGATATTGTGTTATTGAGCCTTGTCTTAAAAAGTTAGTGCTAGAAACCAAGACTTCATAGAAAGGTAAAAAGGAGGAATTCCAAGTGACACATAAGACCAGCAGTTTGCAAGGGATTGGCTAGTTAAGTAACGCCAAGATGAAGAGGGGTGCGGATGTGGCAGAGAAACAAGATATTATTCCAAAGGATGTCATTAAGTTCCAATATTGTGCAGCCTGTCAGGATTAGAAACACTTTGTTGGATCAATCCAATACTCTCAGGACTAGCAAGCGTATCTGAGCGATGCTCTTGGACCAGTGCTCAGAAATACATTTTATCCCTACCTTGCCATTTGTGTTATGATCACTCCAGTTTTATGAAGGTGGATTCCATTATATGAACATGTTTCTGCCTAGTAGGAAATGCATAGCTGTATTCCTTCAGGAGGGGAGAATGGGGGGATGGAAGGCAATTTGTTACTTACATTTATTTAAATGGAACTCTTAATAATTGCAGACAGTTTACAAGATTTTATTGCATTTTAGGTACAACTATGGAAACATAGGCCACTGGTTCCTCTGGTCTGTTCTTCTTCTGATTCTAGCTGCAGTCTTGTTTACCTACATCACACTGTTACTGGTAAGTAACATTATCTTAAAACAGTGCTGTTGCCTGACAGTAGGGTGACCGGATGTCCCGATTTTATAGGGACAGTCCCGATATTTGGGGCTTTTTCTTATATAGGTTCCTATTACCGCCCCCCATCCTGATTTTTCACACTTGCTATCTGGGCGCCCTACCTAACAGCTAGTTATAGACCAAGCAAGTGGTGTTTGCATCCTACTTTTATTCTCGGCTAAAGTTTGGGTTTGACAGCACAAAAGTATTAAAAACTGAGTCAAGCATCACAGAAAGAGTCACTTTTCTTCTTCTAACCCTGCACAAGGGCATTCGTTAGAATGCAGAAAGCATTATTATCCCTAAAACTGTTTTGCTTCTCTCACTCTTTTACTGTGGACCTTCTAATTAGAAACATCCCCTGCCCCTCCCCTGCCTGGTTTCCTGCTACAGATTTAAACAAAATGGGTGCACACCCTCACAAACAGCCCTCCTGAAAATTCTGCCCACAACTGCGAAAACCACATGGGATCTTACCATTTAAAAATCTCATGAGACCTAACTGATCTCCTGAGATTTTTGTCCCACAGTACATGGACATATTGTAAGAGGCACTGATCTTGCCTGATTTCCACTGTTCATAGTGGTGGAACTGTTACAAGAATAGATGTGGTTGTCCTGAAATTTCTACCATCTTCTCTCCCTGCCCCCTCGCTCCCACAAAACAAAGCAAAAACTTTAACAGCAAAACGGATTCAGAAAATGACCCCCTTCTGGATCTAGAACCAAAACCCAAGAAACTGGTTCAGTCTCAGATATTTGACTCTGAATTCCCCTTCCCCCCAAACACACTTTGAAATTCTAGAGGGCTGGATCAGATCTGAGCTTACATCTTGGTCTCATCTATGCCACTAATGATCTACATTATTCTTATCTCTTCATTTCCTTGTGCTGGTCCTCATCTATTTGTTGCATTCACCTGTTATCCCTCTCCTCCCATACAGAGATTGTTAGCGTTCAGGGCTATGTCTTCACTACCCGCCGTATTGGTGGGTAGCAATTGATTGCTTGGGGATCGATATATCACATCGCATCTAGACATGATATATCGATCCCCGAATGCCCTTATATCAATTCCGGAACTCCACCAACCCGAACGGAGTTGCGGAATCGACAGGGGGAGCCGTGGACATCGATCCCGTGCTGTGAGGACGGTGAGTAATTCGATCTTAGATACTTCGACTTCAGCTATGTTATTCACGTAGCTGAAGTTGCGTATCTAAGATCAATTTTCCCCCGTAGTGTAGACCAGCCCCAGGACAGGGAGCAGACTTTGTTCTGTGTTTATACAGAGCCTAGCACAATGAAGTCCTGATTCACGACTGGGCTCTGGGCACTACTATAGTACAAATAAATTATTACATTTTATTCTAACATTTTAAGTAAAAAAAGGCAGCCACTAGGGGCTCTACTTGCCTGTGGCCTTTAGGTGCTATCACAACATAAATGGAAAATGGTAACCACTCTCCTGCTTAGCAATGGTGCAAATATAAATACTTCATGAAGGTGATTTTGGTGCTGGTGACAGGTAACACATTAACGAATGGAGATATCCTATCTCCTAGAACTGGAAGGGACCCTGAAAGGTCATCAAGTCCAGCCCCCTGCGTTCATTAGCAGGACCAAGTACTGATTTTGCCTTAGATCCCTAAGTGCCCCCTCAAGGATTGAGCTCATAATCCTAGGTTTAGCAGGCTATTGCTCAAACCACTGAGCTATCCCTCCCACCCTAGAGCCTAAGGTCTGCTGCCTACAGAACAGATCCATCACAGGCATTGGTGGGTGAGAGCTTCACCCCCCCACAACATCCCACCACACGAGAGGAGAGATGGCCTGCTGGCTAAGGTACTAGCCTGGGGTTTAGAAAATCCAGGTTCAATTCCCTGCTTTGCTGCAGACTTCCTGTGCAACCTTGGTCACATCACTTAGTCTTTCTGTGTCTCAGTTCCCCACTTTAAAATGGGGATAATAGCACTGCCTTACCACATAGGGGATAAATACATCAAAGACTGTGGTGATGGGAGCTACAGGGGTCTCTTCAGTTAGCTAGGTGCCAGTTTGTCTGGGACTGCATTGCTTTACAGAAGCCGTAGCAAAGCTGAAGTGTTTCTAATGGCACTTGCCCTACTTGCTGCAGAACTGTGTCTAATTTGGTGATATTGCTCCATGCATCTATGTGGAGGAGTGGTGGGTGCCAGAAGGCAATAAGCCCCAAAGTAAACAAGATTAGGATAAGAAGGAAATGAGAACATAGAATGTAATCAAGGCAAAAAATCCATACCCATGCTGCTTCAAAATATAATGCAGCTGAACCACTGCAGGGCATAGGTCACTGATTGTGTTCATTGACTGACAAGCATCTCTGAGTGTGTGACAGCTCTGTAAGGTGAGACATGAATTCCCAAGTTTTGGGAATAGATTGACTTGCAGTATCAAAGCCTTAGGTCTGGCTACACAGTATGACTATGTTGGTTAGATGGGTAATTTTCTAGATCAATGAAGAGTGAGATCTAATAGATTTCATAGCTGGGAAGGCCAGAAGGGACCATAATGATCATCTATTTTGACCACCTGCATAACACTGGTTATAGAATTTCATGGGGAGAGGGATAGCTCAGTGGTTTGAGCATTGGCCAGCTAAATCCAAGGTTGTGACTTCAATCCTCGAGGTGGCAATCTGGGGATTGGTCCTGCTTTGAGAAGGGGGTTGGACTAGATGACCTTCTGAGGTCCCTTCTGAACCTGGTATTCTATGATTCCTGTGTCTAGCCCAGCCGCTGGTGGTTGAACTATAGAATATCCTTAGGAAAGGTATCCAGCCATGGCATAAAGACTCCAAGGGATGGAGGATTTACCATTTCACTTGGCAATCTTTTTCAATGGTTAATTGCCCCAATTGATGGTAGGAGGGGAAAAGTGTCTTATTTTGACTTTGAACTATGCTGACTTGAACTTCCATGGTCTCTGTCATGGAAAAAGCTGTGAGATTTCTGAGGGAAGGATTTTTGGCCAAGGTTCCAAGTAAAGCCACAAAGTTGCCTATTTGGTCCCAAGCATGTGATGCGCATGATTCCAGTAGGGAAACAGATCAGCAAAGTTTCTGCCTTGATGTTCTACCTTGATGGCTTGTCCCATCCAAGAACTGATCACACTGAAGCTCTTGTTTGAGTGAAACAATTCTGTAGTGACTGGTAGCCAGCTCTAGTTGCACTGGTTGTTTGGAAGTGTTTTGTCATCTCCCTTAATGACTAATCTCTACCACAGCACCCTGGCCTTCTCCTAACTTATTCTGAATCACTGCAGCAAACTTTCTTCTTTCCACTAGCCCCCTCTAGCTGAGCAAAGCATCACACAACAAAGCACTTACTGTCTTTGCAAAGATTCTCTCCATCTGTCCACTTCAGTGTAATTTTTCCAGATATCCAGCATCAATTAATTTAACTGCCATCCACTTCCCAGAACAATTTTCTCCTCCGCCTTGCCCCGCCCTGAAAGTTGGATGGAGATGGTCTAATTGCAGTATAATTCCAGACTTGGGTAGAAGAAAAAAGGTCTTAGTGGTGCTAAAGGGAGCAGCTTATATTTTCCTATATCCAGTACAAACCTGATCAACCAAAGGGTTTTGGAAATGTAACCACATGCTAACACAGTGTGGCTATTTTTCCTCCTCTGGTGGCACCATCACATGGAGACATTTATGGTTCTTCTGCTGCATCTAAAATGGTGGACTGAGTTCAAGCAGTGCTCAGGTTTATGGATCTTCTATGTTATTGAGACAATGGGAATCTCCAGAAGCTTGTGGGTTTGGATGAGTGGGTATGCAGAGGACAGTGAACATTTGCTACCAGGGAGCATGACCGACTTTTGGTTAATAGGGAGCTATGGTCAGACAGATTAGGGCTAATTAGGGTCATATTGAACCGTGTACATTCCAACTCCAGACTGACATAATGGGAAGAAAATACTGTTATAAGACTATGATCGGGAGACAGTGAGCTGGTGTTGCAATAGGAGACAGCATGTAAGCTTCTGTTGCTTCTCCGCTGACTGAAATAGACAATCAGACATCAGAGGAGCAGCAACCATTTACATCAGAGCTGAATTTGGCTCAGTGCTTTCTAATCTACCCTGATTTACATCTCAAATAATCCCAAAAAGCTACTGGGGTATAAATCCGATCAAAGTTTAGTTTAAAGGCTGAAACTGGCCTTGATTAGAGAGATTGGGACTGGTCCTTCCTGTGCATCTTCATCTACTGCAATGAGGTTGCACATAAATCAGGATTAGGAATATGCCGTGTGGGTTGGTAAGAGGTCCTGTGAATGGCTGGTCTGAAGATGGGGTGGTTATCATGGTATAAGGTGTGATGTTTTGCTTGTACTTATCGTTCCTGGTACTGAACACTCCACTTCTGTTACAGGGTGCTTTTATTCATTATAATGTATAATTTATTCTATTAACATAGCACTGTAGATATACCCGGTACCATAGAAATATACCTGCTGGTATATTGATAGCAGAAGACCTGACGCAGCCCCAAAGACTTCGCAGTCGCACCACACAGATATATGTGCAATACATGAAACACACAAGCTCCAGCCAGTGTGGACATTAGAGAGCACCCAATGGGTGGATTTGGGGGAGCAATTTGATGGAGGAGGGGGATGAGACTTCACAGATGACACATTCTGCCACACAGAATGGGCGAAGGAAATGCACGCTAACTACGTCAGAGCACTGGAAACTCAATAGTTTAGGGTTAAGGTTAGGGATATGCCTGATCACTTCAGCCCTTTGGTTCATCGCTCACCTGCCTCTCCCAGTGAACATAGTTCATTCATAGTCCAACTGTAAAATAGGAAGAGTTTCTTCCTGTCTCCCAAAGGAGATCAGCTTAGGCCCTGAAGCATGAATTCTGATGTATCTTTATCTTTACATGTATGACTACAGATATTAGTGATAAAAATATGCTTGCATATGATGGCGTTCCTAAGCTGTCATGGGATAAGAGGGAAGGTCCTCTCATGGTTTGGTAACTGCTTAAAAGATAGGAAACAAAGGGTAGGAATAAATGGACAGTTTTCAGAATGGAGAGAGGTATTTAATCGTGGTGTCCCCCCAGGGGTCACCACTGGGACCAGTCCTATTCAACATATTTATAAGACTGCTCTCCATTCATAAGACTGAGACTTTTCAGCTTGGAAAGGAGATGACTGTGGGGGGGATATGATAGAGGTCTGTAAAATCATGACTGATGTGGAGAAAGTGAATAAGGAAGTGTTATTTACTCCTTCTCATAACACAAGAACTAGGGGTCACCAAATGAAATGAATAGGAAGCAGGGTTTTAAACAAACAAAAGGAAGCATTTTTTTCACACAACGCACAGTCAATCTATGGAACTCCAAGCCAGAGGATGCTGTGAAGGCCAAGGCTATAACAGAGTTCAAAAAAGAATTAGATAAATTCATGGAGGATAGGTCCATCAATGGCTATTAGCCAGGATGGGCAGGGATGGTGTCCTTAGTCTCTGTTTTCCAGAAGCTGAGAATGGGTGACAGGGGATGGATCACCTGATGATTACCTGTTCTATTCATTTCCTCTGGGGCACCTGGCATTGGCCACTGTCGGAAGACAGGATACTGGGCTAGATGGACCTTTGGTCTGACCCAGTATGGCCATTCTTATGGTGTACTTGTACTCCTTCTTGGGGGTGGTATGTGAAGAAATTACATCACAGGGAGGCAGGTCAATGGATATTTGAATCTACTTAAGGACTATGAATGTCTGGGTATATTTCAGGCAATGCCCACATATTTGTAGCCCTGCTTAGAGGACACTAGAGCCTTGTTTTTAGAATGACTCATCTACCCTGGGCTGGATGAAATTACTTTGCAGTAATTTGATTCCCTGTGAACTACAGTAACAGTCTTTACGGATTGAGTGCACAGTTTGATTCAAAGAGGCTCCCATTTCAACGAGCGCTTGAGACTCTGATGTGTATTTACTATATTCTCTTGCTCCTCTTTCTGATTGCACGTGCATTTAAAATCCCTCCTTTGGCTAAATAGCATTGATTTCCAAGCAGCTTCATCCTGGAAACACTGAGGGTGGGATTCACAAGAGTATTTAGGCACCTACGTCCCACTGAAATTCCACCCTGGGAATGTTTTTCATTGGATCCCAAGTGACCTGCACTATCTTCTGATAGTAGGTGTGGGGCAGCCCCCACGTGGTCCTGACATAAAAGCTGTGCATCCAGCTAGCACAGAATTCCTGTTGGCCTAGGGCCTGGATAGGACAGCTTATGGATGTATTATGCACATTCCCTCACAAAGTCTGGTTCAGGGGGAAGTGCACAGGGATAAAAGGGGGTGTCTTTAAGCAGCTTGAGACTGCCATAACTTAAGACTGCCCCCCATTCACCCTAAATTATTCCTAGGGGGGTGAAAGGTGGCATAAAAGCATCCTGGTTTCCTCGCCTGCTGGGCTGTGAGTTCTGTGCTCCACCACTTAAAAGACCTGCATAGAATCTTTCACGTTTGGGATCTATCCTATAATAAAGGGAAAATATTGCGCTGGCATTATGGGCCACAGTCAAATGTTTTTAACTGGTTTTAGACTAGCCAATACGGATGTTTCACATCAGAACATATTCTTTCCTTGGGTTTCTATCATGCTGCTAGAGGTGCCTGCTTTCTGATAAGATGTTACTCATTTGTGTGGCAGAATGTTGCTCCCCGTTTTTGACCCAAGTGGTAAACCACTATTTGTGGCCTTGGGGTTTGTTTCCACTAGGAGGAAAAATAGATGTTAGGTATTTCTTTGATGTAATCCTGTGTTGTTACAAAGAATGTACACAAAGTCCTCTTTCCCTGAACGCAGTAATTCTCAACAGGAGACTGTTCTTTGCTCACAATTTCAAGCCCCTTTCCAGCCTTCACTCTGCCCAAAAGCTCTGAGCTTTTTCCCACAAAAGTGCCTTTGGTTGTGTCTGTTGCTTCCTTGCAATCTTCTATGTGTGCTGCTATGGTGTTCCTGCTTTTCCCTCTCTCTCTCTCTCTCTCTTTCTCTCTCACACACACACACACATACACAGGGCCATCCTTAGGATTTATGGGGCCCTAAGCAGTATTATTAAACTGGTGCCCCTATGCCGGATGGCAGCCCAAGCTCACAGCCTGGTGGGGGAGGGGGAGGAGGGACGAGACAGCAAAGGATAATGAGATGCCCGGCCTGCCTCATGGTGGTGGAGAGTCACAGTTCCCCGCAGAGACTCCCATACCCTCTCCCTCATGCAGAATGGACATGAAGAAAGTACCTAATTAAAAGCACTAAAATTTGGGAATAAAAAATGTCAGTCACAGGTTTTTTGATATGCCCTGAAGTTTGTCAGAGATTTATTTGCAAAAACTTCGTAGTAAGGGTGAGTCAGCTGTCCTGCTGAATACAACATTACATATAATGGAATACATGATGCAGCTCTTCTCTGTTTTACATTTTCTTAATCAGTATTTCTAAGCTGAATTTATATTTTAAATGTACTCAAACCTTAAGCCAGCATTCCAGATTACTACATATTTAACTCACTGAAACAAAGACATTATTTTAAATTAATCAGAGAGGTTTAGTGTGTTCATAACAATGTTCATTGCTTTTAGAAAAAGGGAACAGTAATTTACATTGTGTGATCTCTATAACAAGAGACATGGTTATGAAATTTCACCAACTTTAAAAAAATATGTTTCCAAAGATTTTAGGTATAACAAGGATTTTGTGTCTTACTAAGGTACTGATTTTGCTGGAGGGTTCTTTTAAAACTAGTTCATCGGATAGTCAGAAGTAAAGAAAGGGAAACTCTTTGTCCAGCTATCTGGAAGGGAAGGACTGTTGTCCCTTTAAGGGCTCTCTTCAGTGGGGAGTGGGGGGAGAGGTGGTGAAGGGATGGACAGAAAGGACAGGAAGACTTGGAAGCACTTTTTTTTTAACTATAGTAATTAAAATGTGTATTTTAGATAAGGGAGGTCTTTTGAAGGATTTATTTAAAAAACTGTATGTCTGAAGATCCACGCATTTAAGGCTAAAGATGATTGTGCATCTAAAACTCTATGCAAGCATTTTTTAGAAATGTGATTTTATAATCTTCACCAGCTCACTAATGAAATATTTTTAAAGCAAATTTTAAACTAAGGTCCTGTAGACTGACATGTTCTGTGTAAATATTACATTAATGCACAACTGTTTTTGTCAGTAAAGTCAGAAATTGACAGTATAAAAATTTATTTGGGCATAAGCTTTCGTGGACATCTGATGAAATGGGTTCTAGCTCACAAAAGCTTATGCCCAAATAATTTGTTAGTCTCTGAGGTGCCACAAGGACTTTTCCTCGTTTTTGCTGATACAGACTAACAGGACTACCATTCTGAAACCTGTCAGTATATATCTTGGGGTTGGCAAATGCCTTTTAAATGGCTTTATTACCCCTTGAATGTCTTTTTAACAGTTTCAATGTTGTGCTAATAGGTCTGGCAGGCTGGAGGTTTTTTCACTTTTAACTACCAGATTTCCTCCAAAGGTAGACTCACCAGGCTAGAGCAGCCATCTGTGGGAGCCTGCAGGAAGGGTCAGAACAGGGATAGGAAAACAAGAGAGTGGACCCAGTGGTGCCCCAAATTTTCAGGTGCCCTACGCAGCTGCCTATTTTGCTTATGCCTAAGGATGGCCCTGCACATACACACACACATACAGCTCAGATTCCTGACCAGCCAGCCCGTGTTTTGGGTGGTAGCTCCTATTCTTTCAGCTCTCTATTGCATAAAGGAACGTAATTGCTTTTTACCTTTACCCTGCATGAAGGGCAGCTGTTGTCATGCTCACCAGTTTCAAACAGGTTTCACCCAATCCCATCACAATAACGTATTGTTTAAATTTCTTCCCACTGGAAACTGATTGTATCCAGTCAAATCTACTGCATGGATAACGTGCCTCTAACCACCTTGGGGTTAAGCAATAGGACATAGGACCTCTAAATTCGGTAGAAGGGGAAAGAATAGTTCCATTCCTGTTAGCCTTAATTCTTAATACTGTTGGTATAGCACATAGATGGTTCCTCCTTGTGCAATATCAGATTTGGGAATTTTCATTCAAAGTGACTTTTCTATGCAATATAATTCTCCATCTGCCTTTGCAGATCTGTGATCCTGAGGACTGAAGTAACTGGGCAGTGTTTAACCATGTTAAAATGTGATGGTTTTCCATTTGATTTCCCAGGTTCTAGCAGTGTGTTTGCTATCAGAAAGTCAGCAGTTGTATCTGCACTGGAGTCACAAGGTGGGATATTTGAGTCATTCCAGCAACTTTGTATCCACACTTTACAACAATTAAGGTTAATGATAGGATAGTTCCCTACCCAAAGACCAAAACACATTTTCAGTCTAACATGACTATTCTCTTCAAGGTTAAGGAATTTAAACAACAAAAACAAAAGGAAAGGCTTCAGGAGAGAGCACAATGTATACATCTCCCTTGTAACTGGCTGCAGTGACTCTGTAAACAAAATGGCTGACATCTCTACAGACAGAAAGTGAGAATTAGTGCTCTTACATCCAACTGATTTAGGAGTACATGTGGTGGGGAGCAGCATGAGGAAGTATGTAATGCTACTGATCATTTTTGTATCTGCTGCTGCGTAGACAGAGAATGTAATTCTCCAAATCAGCCAATCCAACCCTAAAAATTCACTGGTAAAATCACCCAAAGACAGAAAAAAATCAGGATGGATTAGAGATGATATTAGCAATCCCTCATAATTTGAGTTTATGACATTGTGATGCCTTGAGTCAGCTAATAGCAGGCATGTCTATACTGGAATGTAAGACCAGAGTTAGTAGAACTGGGGTTAGCTGACCCTGGGTTTGTTAACCTAGGGCTTGAGAATCTACACTTATTTGTAACTCCAGGTAAGGAATTGTTGAACCCTGGGTTCCAGCCTGGGGTTCCAGCATGTACACATTATGCAGGCCCAAGTCCAATCACCCATATCCCAGACTTCCTAGTGCCATCCCCAAATGTGGCTTTCTTTATAGTACAGCATGGGAAAACTTGACTATCCACCAAACTTGACTGTCTGGAGAACAAAGAAAGTTGCCCCATGGGATTATGGGATACTTTTGGCAAATTCCCAGAGCAAACTCCCAGTGGGGCTGCGTCTAGGCTGCAAAGCAATAGGGCTTGAACCCTGGCTACCAGTTTGAGTCAGGCTTGGACCCTCCACCCCTGTGGAGTCCTGGGACCTTGGGTCCAAACTCTGGGTTACTGTGATTGGTGTGTATACAGAAAGGGGGTTAGACTTGAGCTTGAGTCCGAAGCCTGCATTTACATTGCAGCACTGACATACCTTAGGTCCATCTAGCCCAGTATTCTGTCTTCCACAATAGGCAATGCCAGGTGCTTCAGAACGAATGAACAGAACAGGCCAAATATCAATTGATCCATCCCCTACCATCCAGTCCCAGCATCTGGCAGTCAGAGGCTTAGGCACACCCAGAACATGGGGTAGCATCCCTGACCAAAGAGACGACAGATCTGTCACTCAGTGTTTCTCCTTAGAGGTCTCTTTGCCTCTAAGAGTATGTCTACACTGAATTGTAAACCCAGGTCTGTGAACTTGGTGTTTCCAAGCTATGCTTGAGCGTCCACACTGCATTGTAAACCTGGGTTTATGATTGCTGGACTTGGGGGTCTGAGGCCATGCTAACGTCCATACTGCACAATACCGACCTTCTGACTCTGCTGCTTGAGCTGTGTCTACACTGAAAAATGACAGGGCTTGGATCCCAGGCGCAGAAGGACTCAGATTTGGACCCTTCCTCTCCCAGCTGGGTATTAGGACCTGGGTCCTGAGTGCTGGCTGACCTGAGTCAGAAAGATTTGTGTGTGAATGGTTGGGGTCCATTTGGGTTCAAACCTGAGTCTGAGGCCATATTTACAATGTAGTGTAAACCTAACCTAATTCAACTAGGTCAGTTCAGATGATCAAGCTCATAAAGATTACTGCCACATGGAAAATACTCTGTATCTGTGGAATCCAAGTCATCTTTATAACCCACATGCAAGAGTAGCTAAGGGTCATATACTAAACAATATGAATTGCAATTGTCATACACTAATTCTGAAGCCAGACAATATCCTATTTGTCTCTGCAGATTGGAACTTTTTTGGTATTGGGCTTCTCCATAGCTGCCATAAGTGTATTTTCTAAACTGTGGAGAGTTCGATGGAAAACTGTCCTCTTGTCATTTCAGGTAAGAGCATGGAAGCTCTACATTAAAAAAAAAAGAAAAAAAAGACAACTTGTTAACAAAAGCCTTGACTGGAAATAGATGGAAAATATGGAAACAGCTGAATTTTTTTCACATACAATTTTTCTGGCAGGGATGCGGTGTCATCAAAATAAAAATTTTGACTACTTTTTTTTAAAAAAAATTCTGATTCAGGGAAATGGGGATGAAAAATTTTGTTTAATTTCAGAATGTCAATCAGAAACTCCATTTTTCATTTTGAAATGCTGAATTGTTTCGATCAAAAATATTTTAAAAAATTGTTTACAATTCAAAACTTTTAGAATTTTTTGTTGTGTGATATTTTTTATTTCCACTTTCTGTTCTGATCTGGAATAGAAACTAATTCTGAAAAGTCAAAATTTCCTGTGATAGGAAAATAGCATTTACGAGCCAGCTCTAGAAGATATCTTCCATCAAATGTCCTTGAGGTCAGAAATAGGATTGGATTAAACTTGTTTAGAAAAAATGAGCCAGCATCCGCTGTTACCTATTTCTGGAATCAAACTTGAACTCAAATGTTATTAAAAAGTTTTTGTCAATGTTTATGCAAGGATTCCTTCCACAATCTGTCAGGAGAGTTTGAAACTAGCACTGGAGACACCTCTACCACTTCAGCTGAAGGAGAAACTCCTTTAGCTTTCATCCATAGTAGGCTGTTATTTTGTATACGGATTAGCCAGTAGAGGGATGCAGATGGCCAGTTTTAGGGCAAGCAAGCAGGGCCATCACCATGGGTGCCAACTTCCAGGGAACGCCACCACACCGCTGTGCTGCCAGGGATTTTTGGCTGGCCTTTCTCTTCCTCTCTCCTCAACTGATTGGCTGACTGAGTTTTTCTTCTTCTTTTTTTTGGTTTTGTTATTTGTTTTACTTGGCTTCTGGGCATGAGGAAGATGTTAAAAACATTTTCTACTATGGCTGGCAAAATGGCTAGGACTGCATTGGTGCTTCTGTGGATGCAAAGTACAACCATGTTACATTTAGATAATGTTTTTTCCCTACTATGTACCTTGGTAATTTCAGGTTTCAGTGTGGGTCAGATTGTCTTTTACTCTAGTTTTTTGCTGGAGTGACTCCCTTGACTTTAATGGAGTCATACCAGCATACAACTCAATGGAAAATCTTGCCCAATATTTCCCATTGGGCCAAAAACCAGCATATTTCTTTCAGATTTCCATCCCGCTTTTGCACATTTATGATAAATTCAGAGAAACATCTGAGCTTTTCAGTGCTTGTTTAACCTTTATAGTCAAAGAAATCAATTACAATTGCTAGGGCTGTCCTTTAAAAATAATAACCTGATAAATCAGTTATTTGATGTTAGTAAAGCATGAAGAATATTCCCAAGGTTACAAATTTGAAGCTGAAACAAACAAATAGAAATACAATTAGCTCTAAATACAATGGATCTAAACCCTTTAGCCTGAGATCAAGTGCTTTGTTTAAATAAGTAAGAGTAAACATTGCTTATGAAGTACATTATTCATTTGTGGAACTGGCTGTTGCAGAATATTAGTGAGGCTAATAGAGGAGTCTCACGAGACTGGAAAAAGGATTAGATGCATATTGGAGTAATCAGATGCTGCAGTTATACTAGCTAGTATGATAGTACAGTTGGATACTAAACATTACCATTCATGTTTAATAGTGGTCTGATCTGCATAACTGGTGATTCTCATAATGTAGTGTTGAAACTGACTCTAGCTGGAATGGCCTGACTGCCTGGTGGAAGACACTCAAGTACTACGGTGATGAGGGGCCATGTAAGAACCAAGACTGAGAGAAGACGTTGAGTTCAGGATGGTGCACTCAGCCCCCAGGGGGAAGGAGTGCCTTACATTGCTATCCTGCATCTTCTTTGGCTGACTCAGGAGCAGGCTTGATGGACTCTTGAGGATCACTTCAGTATACTTCAGCTGACCTGCCACAAAGTTCTCAAAGGGCCCAAGCCAAGTGTAAGATTGGGGGGAAACTGCCTGTACCTCTAGCAGTATCCCTTATGTGTGGTGCACTAGCTCGACTATGTCAGCATTGGGAGAGCTGTTTGTTTCCATAAGTTGGCTTTTCACAGAAATCCTCTTGTCTCCCTTCCAGGTCACAGCTCCCTATCTCCACATAGGTGCAATAGCAGCCATGGTCCTTCTGTCTTGGCCAGTGGCTTTGCATGCCTTCCGAACGAATAAAAAAGGTACAGTAGCTCTGCTTTGTGCTCTACATGTGCAGCCTCCACCTTGAACCTCTGTGCTCTGCTTTGTGCAAATGAGAGGGATGGGGATATAGGCCAAGACTTTCAAAAATAGGTAACAATTTTGTGTGCCTCAATTTTTGTGTGCCTTGAGACACCTTAAAACAGCCTGATTTTCAGAGTGCCCACAGCTCTTACATCAGTCTGTCCATACACTCAGTATCAAGGGGTGGACCCTTCCAGCTAGAACACTTAATGCACCAATGCTTGTTTACTCAGTGATGCTTCCTCCCTTCCTTGCTTGAGGTTATGGCAAAGAACTTTTGTCTGAGGGAGAAAATGAATGACAAGGAGCCCCAGCTCCTCACCCGTCCTTTCTGCCGACACCTACATGCTTGCTACATGGAGTTTCTAAATAGCCTAAGACACTGAGCCATCTGGACCAATCAGAGCCCCACTAATTTTACTGTGGCCCTGCACTTCGTGGGGTGGGGGGGATAGCTGTACCAGGGCTTAATGGGAGGGACTGTTATAGGAGCCCCTTGTTGCAACTATGTACAAATATGCAATAGCAGCGGGGAATGAGACACAGGTCATCTCCTGCCCCATCTATGCTTGCTGAGATGTGTCTTCTGGAGGCTTCCTTAGGCAGTGGTCAGGGTCGAGTTCATGGCAGCACTAGTGCCAGGTATGGCAGCTCAGGCAGCCCACCTCTCCCCTTCTCCAGGGATATCCTAGGGAGACCTTACTGAACTGAGTTTAAGTATCTTTGGTGTCCATTGCACATAACGAATGGATTATGGATTATTGTGGGCCAGGATTGTATGTAACTTCTTGAGAGGGAGCTGTGTCAGATGTGAGACCTGGGGGTTCAAACAACTGTACTGGATAGTCCAGACAAGACTGGACCTTTGGAACAAAATGGGTTAAGTGGTTTTTCCTGGGGAATACCTAGGAGGAGGTGAACGCAAATTCCCCACCTCTTGTTAGGAAGCGCTCCCCCTTCCTTTTGAAACTGTGCCCTGAGGAGTGAGCCATTGTCTGCTGATCACCTATTACTTGAGGCCAACATCAAAGGCCCATGCTTTATAAAGGAAAGACTGAATTATTCACTGGGGTGATACTTCTGAGCTAAGGCTGTTATCAACTCGAAACCTTACAAAAAATCCTTTGTGGGGTTTGAAGGACTGACTCCTGCCAGAGCCCATGGCTGGGGTTGGGGTTGGGGTGATCTCTGCTAAGCTTATTAGCATGCACGTTGGGTTCTTGTATTGTTTTTAATGTTTTCTCTGCAATGCTTTCACCTTAAGAATAAATGTGCTTGCTTATAAAGAGCTGCGTGGTAACGTGCTGGCAATTACAGCTGTTCATAGCCTCTGGAGAGAAAGCAAAATGCAGACGTTGGCCTGTTTAGGCAATCTGGCTTGCTGAGAATATCACACTATAGGGAGGTAACTGTGCAGCCTGGAAACCTTGGTCAAGAGAGAGGTCTCCACCCAAAAGAAGTGATGGCTGAGGAGTCAGGAGACTAAAAGTGGGTCCCGTTGGTGGACTATGGAGGGGGAATACATGTGTGGTTGCCCTGAAAAACGACATTCATGGCAGCTCTAGTGCCAGATGTGGCGGCTCAGGTAGTCCATTTCTCCCCCTCATCCGTTCTTCTTCAGGGACACACGAACAGCAGCACCGTAAAACATGCTTCTTCCTCAAAGCCTGTTAGAAATTCCACAGATTTGAGCGAGGGGTGTCCAGCATGTCCGATCTGTATTGTCTCCAGAGGATCGATTCCTTGGAGGCTGAGCTGTGTCTCTAGCTTGGACGGACGGCCCTGAATACATGACAGACTCTCAGAAAATAACAGCCTCGCTGTATCTTGGGGCCTGAGGAGAACCTTGCTCCTTACATAAGAAATACTGTGGCTGACATCATAAGAAAACAAACTGCTCTGTTAGAAATTAGGGCATCCAGACTGTCCCCTGTGTCTAATACTTAGGATGCTGTAATATTTGCAACTCCCCATGCCCTCCTTAACCAACAACAAAGGAATAATTGCATCTTTGAATTTTAAATCTCGCAGCAACAATGCTTTCTCTCTCTGCCATGGCTTTCTGCACTGTGACAAGCATTAAGGTCATAATTGCCCCTTTGTTTTGCAAATCTTTCATGCCTGAGTGGGTTTAGCACAAGCCCTGATGTTCTCAGACATGTCCGGAAAGCGGGCTAGAACTGTAAGCCTGGTGGGAAAGGCTGCCAATCCTCTTCTGTGTCTGGCTCTTGCTTGCAATCCTGTCTCAAGTGGGTTCTTCTGAAAGCCTGTCCAGTCACTCCACATTATAGAAGAGGCTTTTGGAAGAACCCACCTGAGATGGAGCAAGTGACTGTAGTCCCTGGTGTTGTCCTTAGTATGGCAGGGAAGCTCGATGCGCTAGTGAGGAGACTTTCCCCCCCTCTATTGGAATGTTCCAAGGACTGATGTGCAGCTCAGAGAAGTGTTGTCTAGGAGTGTAAGGGCAGGCCCAGGTGTCAATAACTCCTGAATATAAATCCTGGCCCTGGCAAACTCTCTCTCTCTCTCTCTGACTTACCTTCCTCTCCTGCAAAATGGTTACACTCATTTGCCTCCTTGCCAGGGATGTTGTGAGCATTACTCAGCGACAGTATCCAAAGCAAATGCAGATGTTGAACATTCACACTGGAGCCCCTGATCTTTGCAGCACTCACCCGTGCTATTCAGTTTGACACCCACCCTTAGAGTAGATGTTAATTTGTATCTAAAATGCTGTACTCATACAGTATGTGCAAACTCCTGGTTCACCTCTCCCGACACCACTTCTCTGCAATAAGAACCTCAGCTGATGGGAGACCATATGTGTCATAACTATAAAGGGAAGGGAACAGCCCTCCTGTGTACTATATTATAAAATCCCTCCTGGCCAGAGACACCAAAATCCTTTTACCTGTAAAGGGTTAAGAAGCTCAGATAACCTGGCTGACATCTGACCCAAGGGACCAGTAAGGGGACAAGATACTTTCAAATCTTGGTGGGGGGAAGTCTTTTGTTTGTGCTCTTTGATTTGGGGGTTGTTCACTCTTGGGACTAAGAGGGACCAGACATCAATCCAGGCTCTCCAAATCTTTCTGAACCAGTCTCTTATATTTCAAACTTTTAAGTAACAGCCAGGCAAGACGTGTTAGTTTTATCTTTGTTTTCTCAATGTGTAAATATTCCTTTTTGCTAAGACGATTTACCTCTGTTTGCTGTAACTTTGAACTTAAGGCTAGAGGGGGTTCCTCTGGGCTCTTAGAATCTGATTACCCTGTAAAGTTATTTTCCATCCTGATTTTACAGAGATGATTTTTACCTTTCTTTCTTTAATTAAAAGCCTTCTTTTTTAAGAACCTGATTGATTTTTCCTTGTTTTAAGATCCAAGGGGGTTGGATCTGCACTCACCTGGAATTGGTGGGGGGAAAAGAGGTGAAATGGTTAATTTCTCCTTGTTTTAAGATCCAGGGGTTTGGATCTGTGTTCACCAGGAACTTGGTGGAGAAGTCTCTCAAGGCTACTGAAAGGGAGATAATCTGGGGGGAAGGTAGACAGAATTTCCCAAATAACTCTTAAACGATTTGAGTGGTTGCAGTAAAACCAGATCTAAGCTGGTAATTAAGCTTAGAGGTTCTCGTGCAGGTCCCTACATTTGTACTCTAGAGTTCAGAGTGGGGAAGGAACCTTGACAATGTGGAACACAGACACGGTTGGCTTGAATGTAGCTTCCACTGCACTATAGGGATTTCAGTCAGTATGGTGCCTTTGGGGAATCCCCACAGGGTACGTCCAAAGTGGTCTCACTGTGACAGCATGCCTGGGGTGGGGAATGGGATGCTCTCCAAGGAACTGTACCTAACGGAAAGCATGGCTCCTAGGCAATAACTTCTCAGAGGTGCTATTTTCTTATCTTTAATGAAAATCCCCAAATAGTTGCACACTGAGGTGCTCAGGTGCCATGGTGATGGGTCACATCTAGATATATGGATAGGCAGACTTCTGAACGACACAGTCTGAGGAAAACCATGGAGCTGAGATCCATAGCAGGCCAATCTACCTAGGTAAAAATGACTCCTGCTGTGGAAAACCATTGTTAAGGAGCTGAATTAAAAGGGATGTGATTAGCCCTCTAGGATGCACAAAGAGAGTGGTGCAGAGAAAGCTCCTCGCTGCATCATCCTGCTTTTGAGTGTAAATGAAACTTTTAAATGCCTCTTACCATATCATCCATCTAACAATCAGTAATATTTCACCTTTATTGCAAACAGCATTGACCTTCTCAGGCTCTTTCCTGTGAAGCTGAGTAAATCTTATTACATCCATGTTTACAAATAGTGACTGTGACTTCCTGAAGGTGCCACAGGAAGTTAGGAGACAAACCAAAAATATGGCCCAGCAGTGCTGGATCCCAGTTATCTGCTCTGACCACTAGACAGATTGGCACAGGGCATAGTTTGGAGAGATGCATGGGGTACAGAAAAGGGGATTGACTGATGGGAAGGATTTAGTGATTCAGGACACCAGACTTGGCCCAAGAGGCAAACAGCTCTGATACAAGTCAAGCCCTGGGGCAAACTCATACGTTATCAAATTAATTAACTTTAGCCTTCCTCTTCTGCATTCTTTCAGTGATTCAGGCAATAATTATTGGTCCATACCTGGCTATCCTTGTCGTTCTTTTCTTGATACCTCTGGGGATGTACTCCCCCTGCATCAGAGAGATGGGGACTCTGGGCCCCAAACCAGCCCTCATTGGACACAGAGGAGCACCAATGGTAGGTCTGGGAGAAGATGTTTGGTATCATTCTTTCATGACCTGTATTGCAGATTCCCCACCCTCACGCCAAGAGCTATGCAGTCAGCCTCTGAGGGCCTAAAGGGACTCTATTTTGTTTTGGATTTGCATGCAGAAAAAGTCCTCATGATTTCATTACCAAGCACTATCAGTGTGCCAGAGCTTTCTGATGATTCAGGTCAAAGAACACAGGCATTGTGGGTAGTGTGGAAGTGAGCGAAGGAGACAAGGGGAACAGTTCAGAGTGACTTTTGGGCAAAGTACTATCCCTGGATAGTTCACAGCACGAGAACGAGGCAGAAGCTGGAACATAAGAATGTAAGAATATAAGAACAGCTGTGCTGGGTCAGACCAAAGGTCCATCTGGCCCAGTATCCTGTCTACTGATAGTGGCCAATACCAGGTGCCCCAGAGGGAGTAAACCTAACAGGTATTAATCAAGTGATCTCTTCCCTGCCATTCATCTCTACCCTCTGACAAACAGTATAGGGACACCATTCCTTACCCATCCTGGCTAATAGCCATTAAAGGACTTAACTTCCATGGAAGACCATTTAAGGTGATGATGAGAAGCTTAAAACTTGTGTGGAAGAATCAGGGGTGGCTCTAGGCATTTTGCCACCCCAAGCACGGCAGGCAGGCTGCGGGCATGCCTGCGGGAGGTCCGTCGAAGCCGCGGGACCAGCAGACCCTCCACAGGCAAGCTGCCGAAGGCAGCCTGCCTGCTGCCCTCGCGGTGACTGGCAGAGCTCCCCCAGTGGCTTACTGCCCCAAGCAAGCGCTTGGTGTGCTGGTGGCTGGAGCCGCCCCTGGGAAGAATTTAAGAAGCCAGTGAAGTAGGTGGAGGAAGGCAGAGATGTGGTGTGAAGATGATTTGGGTGGCTAAGTGGTAGGCCAGGGAGGTGCAGGTTATGGTAGTCAAGGCTTGAGATAACTAGAGGGCAGACTAGAGGGTGGTTGGAGCTGAGAGGAAGGAAGGCATTTAAAAGAAGCACCATGATTTGGTGAGAGCCTGGATTTGTGATGAAATAGCCAAAGTTGACCCCTAGGCTACAAGTCTATATAGTGGGAAAAGTGGGGATACTGTCAACAGCAACAGAGAAAGAGGAAGGGTTAGAGGTGCAGTCAAACTCTGCCTCGAATGTACTGATTTAAGGAGGAATGTAATGTGAACAAAGCCTCTTACTCTGTTATCGACTGACTGAAGAGCTTGATGGTTTGGGGCTTGCCCTGCCCTCCAGGAGATTTGTAAATGTTGCTGGATGCTCCTAGAGTCCTGATGGGTCCTAAAGACATGAAGTAAGTAAAACAGATTTTCAGCTGTTGCACAAAGTGACCTTTACTGGCTATCCCAGGGGGGCAGGGCTGCAGGGGTGGTTACCAAGAAACTGAAAGTATCCTTGGGAGTCATCTGGTGCTTGTCGAAACCAGCATTCCTTTATGTCATTTTCCTAGCTGGCTCCAGAAAACACGGAGATGTCATTTCAGAAGACCATTGAACACGGTGGGGATGGTCTTGAGACAGATGTCACAATTAGGTAAGGGGGAAGCACCGTGTCTCAGTGTGAAACTTCCTCTGGCTAAGATTTCATTTTGATATGACACAGATATGGGCAATCAACACCTGATAGGCTACATCCAATCCTTTGTCAACTAGCGTTTGACACAACTGCATGTCAGGCCTGTCGCCACTGTCACACTGTGACTCTGATATTGATTTATTATTTGTATTATGTAGTGCCTAAGAGCCCTTGTCATGGACCAGAAGCCCATTGTGATAGGCACTGTGCAAAAATACAGAACAAAGAGATGGTCCCTGCCCTAAAGAGCTTACAATCTAAGCATAAGACACCAGATGCAGACAGACAGAGGAGTATAAGGAATAATTACTTTATCGTGCATCTGAGCATGTTCGACACATTACAGAAAACACATAGAAGACGTATCTCTAACCTAATGATCTTACAAATCTCAGTGAGATTCGGATGAGGTGCAGAGAGCACAGCTAAGTTGCTTTCAATTATAAAGGCATGCGAGAGCATTGTATTGGTTACTGCAAGGATCTTGATATCCCATTCCGAGTTGGAATCATTGCCCTTATACTGTTGGGTAGGGTGATCGGCTTTTGGTGTTTATGTAGCACTGTGGAAGGTACGAATATAGGCCCCCAAATCAGCAAAGCACTGAAGCACATGCCCGAGTGCTTAGCTGAGTCAGGGCTTTGAAAAGGGTAAAATTCAGCTCTCACTTACACCACTGTAAATCCAACATTCAGCCACTGAAGTTGACAGCACTACTCCAGAATTATGCAGATGGGAGCTAGAGCAGAACCTGGCACATGGTCTTTGCTGTATTTCTTCTTGAGATGTCAGATCTAAGAATCATTATTTCCATTTTATAGATGGGAAAACTGAGGCATAGGGAGATGTGACCTCTCCAAGGTCACACTGCAGGTGAGTGGCAGAGCTGGGAACAGAACCCAGGTTTCCTGACTCCCAGGGTATGTCTACACTGCAATCAGAGGTATCGCTGAAACATCTAGCACTACCTGAGCTTGCTTTAATCTAGCTAGTTTGAATAACAATAGTATTGAAGCCATGGCAGTAGGAGCAGCTGCATGGGTTAGCCACACAAGTATTTACCCAGGGTCCCTCACAAGCTTGTGTAGCCCATGCTGCTGTGGCTTCACTGCTGTTGTTGGTTCACCTAACCAGATCAAAGCTAGCTTGGGTATGTCTACACATGCTGCATTCTCACCTGATTGCAGTGTAGACATAGTGTAGTCTAGTGTCCTGGCCCATGCGACTGCCAATGGGCTAATGCGTTCTACCCTAGATGTCATTTTCCAGAGGATGTCCTTCATGTATAATTAGGGCTCTACCAAATTCTCAGTCCATTTTGGTCAATTGAACATGCAAAGCCTTTTAAAAATCGTACATTTCATGATTTCAGCTATTTAAATCTGAAATTTCACTATATTGTAATTGTAGGGGTCCTGATCCAAAAAGGAATTGTGTGCAGAGGGAGTTGCAAGGTTATTTTATGGGGCAGTTGTGGTACTGCTACCCTTACTTCTGCACTGCTGTTGGCAGCCGTGCTGCCTTCAGAGCTAGGTGCCCCGCCACCATCCGCTACTCTCCAGCCGCCCAGCTCTAAAGGCAGGGCAGAAGGTAGGGTGGCAATACTGTAATGCGTCTAAAATAACCTTGCAATCCCCCTGCACTCCCTTTTGGGTCAGGACCTGCAATCTGAGAGACACCGTCTCCCCTGTGAAATCTGCATAGTATAGGGTAAAAGCACACAAAAGACCAGATTTCATGGTCCATGATGTGTTTTTCATGGCTGTGAATTTGACAGGGCCCTACATATAATTTTGGCCTTCCTGTACTGTGCTCATGTTTTGAATGTTGTCTGTGTTATGAAGAACCCTCTCCTTTTATCGTAGCTATGATGGGATCCCCTTCCTGATGCACGACAGCAACTTACAGAGGACAACAAACATCCGGGAGGTCTTTCCCAGTAACTCCACTCAGAACGCTGCATTGTTTTCCTGGGATGCCCTAGAACAGCTGAATGCAGGAAAGTGGTTCCTCAAGGTAAGACTGTTCAGAGGTCTTTCTTAAAGTGCCTGCTTCAAGGGATATGTGCTATGGTCCTGATCCAAACTCAGTGGGAGTCTTGGGATCAGTCCCAATAATTAAACAGAAAGCAGCAACACAGAAGTGTATTTTTGTTTACTAGTTTATGTAACTGTGGTTCTTTATCAGGCTTAGCAATTGCATAGCAGGGATGGAGGAAAGAAGATCTAAGCTATTCATGCAAGGCATAGACACAACCCTTAGGGGGCAGGAGAGGGGAGACTGTCCACCCACTTTTTATGTCCTGATGATTTACTCCTTAGTGCAGCCGCAGAATTAATCCCTTCTCAAACCCTGTCATAGTATTCTTTCCCAAATCTGAACCTTAGCGTCCAGAAAATGAGATATTAGCATGAATCCTCTAAGCTTAATTACCAGCTTAGTTCCTGTAGTGCTGCCACCAACCAGAAATTCCAGTGTCTGGTACACTCTGTCCCCCAAAAACCTTCCTTGGGGACCCCAAGACTCAGATTCCTTGAGTCTCACAACAAAGGGGAATAAACCATTTCCCTCCTAGGTTACCCTGGAAAATACTGTAATTCAAACCCCTTGAATCTAACACACAGAGGAATTCCCCCTTCTCCCCCACCAATTCCCTGGTGAGTACAGACTCAATCCCCTTGAGCCTTAACTAGGAAAAAAATCAAACAGGTCTTGAAAAGCAAACTTTTAATAAAAAGAAAGAAAAAACATAAAAATTGTCTCTGTAATCAAGATGAAATATTACAGGGTCTTTTAGCTTATAACAAATGGATAAACAGCCTTATCCAGGAAAAATACAATTTAAAATATTTCCAGCAAACTACACATTTGCACATAAAGAAAAAAACAAATAAAAAGACTATAACCGCCTTTTTACTTACTCACTATTCTGAATAGATAAGAGACTGTAGCAGGGAGATTGCAGAAACCTGGTTGCACCTCTAGTTCTGTGCAGGACCCAGAGAGAACAAAACCAAACCCAAACCCCCCACAAACAAAGGCTTCCCTCCCTTGAGATTTGAAAGTATCTTGTTTCCTGATTGGTCCTCTGGTCAGGTGTTGTTTGTTAACCCTTTCCAGGTGAAAGAGACATTAACCCTTAGCTATCTGTTTATGATAAACCCAGTCCTGCTTTTTTTAATGTGGCTGCAAGACTGATATACAGAGTCAAAGAACTGGGGTTAAAATGTAATTATGGGTTAAGGGAGAGAAGACGGAGACTCATATATTTATACCAGCGACATATAGGAGATGAAAACTAGAGGAGGAACAAAGAAAAATGAACTCTTTTATCCCACTGAGTGCCGATGTTAGCCTAGTTCTCCCTTAGAGAAACAGGAACTGTTTGTATGCAGCTAACTCAGCCTGACTGTTATTTATTTCCTTGTGTATTCATTTATTTTTAGGACACACCATTTTCATGCATGGGCTCTCTGTCAAGTGCAGATCAAAAACTGGCAATGAATCAGTCAATTTACAAGCTAAGTCATTTCTTGAGACTTGCAGACAGTGCGAATAAACTTGTGATATTTGATCTCTACCGCCCTCCAGAGAAACATCCTTACAGGAACACCTGGATCAATATAACACTGGAAGTGATCCGTGACTCAGGGATTAACCCTCATCTGGTATGGTGCTGTCACTCCGCCCTCTCCTCTTTGTTGTGGTTTTTAGAATCGAGGTTTTGGGCCAGATCCTCATAAATCAGCATCATTCCACTGACTTCACCAACGAAAGACTTAGCTCATTACATTTTATTCACCCCCTGGTGGCTAGTTGACTCAGGGACCAGACCAGCACAATTATAAAAGTGCATTTCCCCAAGGCCATATTGTAACACCCTTCCCCATGCTGGATAGTTCCATCTCAAATCATCCCCCTGATTTTAATGAGATTGCTCGTAGGGGAAGGTGTGAGTAGGGTACTGCAGTCGAGCCCCATGCTAGCTATACGATTTAAGATAAGTGTTGAGTCGGAATGAATGGTTGCCAGTTGCTTTGAGATCCCTCAGTAAAAGGCTCAGTACCAAAGGCCAGATCCTCAGCTGGTGTAAACTGGTGTAGCTCCATTTACACTAGTTGACTATCTGGCCCCATGATTGCAGAGTAGCATTGCCATTGTAGCAGTGGGTCACCTTAAAAGTTGCTCCTCATCTTTTCTTGATTATTAAAATTAAGTTTATATTACCATTGCACCTAGGAACCCCCCAGTCAGTCTCAGGACTCCATGATGCATGTTCATGTAAAACAATCAGAAAGGGCAACCCTGGGATTTAGATTGCACCTCTCTGCCCTTCCCAAAACAATCTCAGTAGCTGGGCCAGTTCCCAGCTGGTGCAGCTCACAATGGGTGTACTTCTATGAGCTTCAGTGGAGTGATGCCAATCTGTAATTCATCCTGGGTGCAGCTCCACTGGGGGAAGCTTTCATGTAGGTAGGGCCTTTGTGTGAAGCACTTTAATGACATGGTTATGAGCCCAGTTGCCATCACCTTTCGAGACTTATGGCTACAAAGTTTGTGTACACAGGGCTCTGTGCCACCCCTCCCTGTCATTTTGGGCTATGAATGCCATAATGAATTAGCTAGCTGTTTACTGCTGACATCTACTGTATGGGATTAGAACTCCCTGTGTGTCATAGGCCCTATAGTGCTAATAGAGATTCTCCATGTTCTCATGTGATAAGGGCCTGAGGATCCAGGTTCTATCCCTGCTTTTGCCATGTGCAATTAGGTACTGCTGTGGTGTGCAGCAATAATAAGTGCAAACTTCCAAGGAGCCAAAGACATATTTCAATAGGTGTCCATCTCATCAGGCTGCGTGGGGACTAAATTCAATAGTTACCCATCTGAGCAGGCTGTGTGGGGGCGAAAGTGCATCGAGAGCTTTGGATGGAGGGTACTACAGAAGTACCAAGTATTCTGACAAATGTAGCTTCTGTTAATGATCAGTGTTGGAGGCTTCTGGGAGAGGTTAAAATCCCTGTAATGTTCCTGGCCAGATGTGTACTGCTTTACTGCAGCAAGGGGATCCGGGTTCCTTCCTGACACCTGTGGTGATCATCCTCTGAGGTACAGCATTTAATTTCCCTTATTTTAGCAGGTATAAATACAAATATTGGTCTGTAAAATTATCCAGTGCTTTTAAAGATCCAGATACAGTATCTGACTGCCTGGCCTCCTGTAGCAAGGAGTTCCACAGGCCCATTGACAGAACAGCCTAAGTCATATCGCTGTAGCATTTGAGCGTGTGTTTTTATTTTAAATTTACCCACTGCAGAATCAGATCTGACCTGTGTTTGCATGTCATTGCGTGATCCCCTCTTTCCTCGCATTATGGGACTATGTAGAAGACAAGGGGCTGTTCAGGAACATCCCTGTTAATTCACTTGCTGCCGTTGTTACTCACAGGTCCTGTGGCTGGACAACACTATGAGGTCCTTTGTTCAGGCTGTAGCTCCTGGGTTTCAGCACACCATGGCCAGTAAGGCCCCAGTTGATCAGCTATTGAGAGACAATGTTGTGAAGCTCAATCTAGTCTATTCCGCAATGTCCAGTGAAGATATCCGGTAGGTTGCTGTATACGCCTCATACAGGCGGCAAGACACGTCAGTGGAATTGCAAAAAAACTGCACATGCAATATACCAGTTTAGTAGATGTGGTTATGTCTCCCTCTAGTGATTGGCACCAGTGACTATAAGAGCCTGGCACTTACTCCTAACTACAGGAGTAGCTCCATGAAAGTCTCAAGCTCAGTCCCTGCATAGACGACACAGGAGTCTTCTGTTTGGGGAGGCTACTTCCAGGAGCACTGGACGCTTCCGAGAAGTGGGGGGCCACCAGCAGCTGAACCGTGGTCCCGCCCCCTGATTCACCCCTCCATCTTTGGGGCCCTGCCTGCGCTCCACCCCTTTCCCTTCACCCTTGTGGCCACATCTGCACTCTTCCCCAAGGCCCAACCCTGCCCGGCCTCGTCCCCCGAGGCCCTGCCCCACTCTGCTTCTTCCCTCAAAGGCCCCACCCCTGCCACTTTTAAAAATGGAGGGCTATGCCCTCCCACTTTTTTTCTTGCCTTAAGGGTAAGCAACATGGGAGAGGGGGTGGAGAGGCACAAGCGGTGGGTGGCGCCTTGGGGGAAGAAGCAGAGTGGGGGTGGGAAGAGGCGGAGCAAGGGCAGGGCCGTGGGGCAGAGCCTGGGTAGGGCCATGGGGGCGGGAGGAGGGAGAGCACAAGCAGGGTCTCATGAGGGAGAGGTGAGGTGGAGCATGGGGGACAGGGCCATAGGTCTGGGTGCTGGTGGCCTCCTCACTTCTAGGGAGCTTCCAGCACTCCTGCTCCCAGGGCGCAAAGGTGGCAAGCCAGCACACCTCCAAAAAGAGGTGACCTACACCTGACATTTGCCAGCCTCTTTTATTTTGGGGAGTACGTGGTCATGATAAGTCCAACTGCCACTGAAGTTGATGTCAAAGTAGGTGACTTTTTGCTGAGATCCCCGTGAATCGGTGGTAGTAATGGAAGGAGAACCCGGGAGTCCCGACTCCCTGATTTTTCCATTGATTGCAACAGGTGGTGGATCATCCCCAAAATCAGAGTGCTGAATGTGATGTAAATTGACACATAGCATTAGCAATTCAACTGCCTGGCGTCCTTTGATTTTATTTACGTGCACAGTAAAGCTCCATCCTGATTATACTAAAGTGCCTTGTTGAATCACAGCTTTGGCACCTAATAGTTTTACCTTCATTTTCAGATCCCAAATCTATTGGACTTTTCCTCTGTATTTCAGAAACTGTGCTGCAGTTGTGCTAACAGTAATGAGATTCACCATGCCGATAACATGTAAAGGGGTCCCTTATTATAGAAAAGGAGAAGCTGATATATATGGTCCTATTTCATTCATGATATTGCGGAAATTGTGGAACCTGCAATATTTGGCTTCCACCACAATTTTGATTTTAATTAGCTTACTTTGCATAATCCAGTATTTTGCATACATTTCGAATACGCAATTAGTACAGCTCTAACATTCAATGCCTGCAAAACGTAAAAGGCAAAAGTGACTGGACTAGATTTCTACAGTCGTCGTTTTAAGACTTCTGAATTTTGTATTGTAACGGTCACTTTTTTTTAATGACTGTAATGTAGTTGCAGCAAAATGTCTGGCTATCAAAAAAATTAGCAGGCATAACATAATACTTGAGTGTTGATATCATTCCAGCAATTTTTTTTTTAAACAAATAGATCTACTCTGACTTTTCCCAATTACTGCTATTAATAAAGGTCCATTATTACTTTCCAGTGATTTCCCACATCTTGTCTGAAACTCAGTGGCAAATATTTGAAGGTCATCCCGTGATTCAACCAAGGCCTTATTATTATGTATCTATAGCTCATCATCGTTGGCAGGGTTAAGTAATGAATTGGCAAGTGACCACTGCCCCCTCGTGGATGATTTATAGGAGACATAACCCTCTAGAACCAGGGGTGGGCAAACTTTTTGGCCTGAGGGCTGCATCGGGTTTCATAAATTGTATGGAGGGCTGGTTAGGGGAGGGAGTTGTGGCCTGGCCCCCACCTCATATCTGTTGTCCCCCCCCACCCGGGACTCCTGCCCCATCCAACTCCCCCGTTCCCTGACAGACCCTCTGGGACCCCTGCCCCATCCACACACCCCTGCTCCCTGTCCCCTGACTGTCCCTGGACTCCTGCCGCCCCCATCCAACCCCTCCTCTCATTCCTGACAGCCCCCCCCAGGACCCCTGCCCCATCCAACCACCCCGTCTCCCCGTTCCCTGACTGCCCCCGGAACTCCTGCCCCTGACTGCCCCTGGACTCCCGCTGCCCCATCCAATGCCTCCTCTCATTCCTGACAGCCCCCCCCCAGGACCCCTGCCCCATCCAACCACCCCATCTCCCTGTTCCCTGACTGCCCCCGGAACTCCTGCCCCTGACTGCCCTCGCTGTCCCATCCAACCTCCCCTTCTTCCTGACTGCCCCCCCAGGACCCCTGCGCCTATTCAACCTCCAGTTTCCCCGCCAACCACCATCCATACCCCACCCCCGGCCACCACCCCGAACTCCCTGGCCCTCTGTCCAACCCCCCTGCTCCCTGCCTCCTTACCATGCTGCCTGGAGCACCAGTGGCTGGCGGCACTACAGGCGTGTCGCCCGGCTGGAACTGGGGCACACTGCTGCTGCCACCGCCACCACCACACAGCACAGAGCACTGGGTCAGGCCGGGCTCTACAGCTGTGTTGCCCCAGGAGCTCACAGCTCCACTGCCCCAGAGCATTGTGCCGGCGGTGCAGTGAGCCGAGGCTGGGTGGGAGGGGGGACAGCAGGGGATGGGGCGGGGGGCTAACCTCCCGGGCCAGGAGCTCAGGGGCTAGGCAGGACGGTCTCGCAGGCCATAATTTACCCACCTCTGCTCTAGAACTGTACTACCACCGCTACAAGTTTACAGTACTTTGAAAATGTAAAAATCTCAAAGGAAAGAGCTCACATTTCAGCCAGTATTTTCTAGAATGGTTCCGTCTCGTGGCAAACTCAGCTCTGCTGTTCTGCTTTCTCTCTGTGGCTGGAATTTCTGCTTTTCCCAAACAGCAAGAGCACTTCAGTTGTCAAAAAAGCAGCAGTTTAATGCTTTGAGTTAGAAAAGGTTGATGCACCTTCCAACAATGCTTGTTCCAAAATTTCAAGCAGAGTTACCAAGAGTTTAGTGTTCCACTGTATCCAGTTAAATTGTACAACAAATATTGACATTGACAATAAAACTATTTAGAACATTTGCTTTAACAATCTAAAAAGAATGGTCATATTTTGGTAAGGTTCCATTTAGGAATGATTTATAAAGTGTTAGTGAATGATGAACAGGTGTTATAAGCATGTTGCAAACATGAGAACCAGTGTTATAGATGGTTATACGGTCATCAGCAGAAGGAGTTACAGATGGGTGTAAATGGAGCTTATAAGCGACCCGTTAGACTCTGTAAAAATTCATTGACTATTGATTAAAACAGCTAATCAGTAACTCTTTATAAAGTGAACCTTAATACAAACCCCTGTTTTTACATCGTTATTCAAATGTGACTGTCCTCAGAGGATCAAACGTTCCAGTTTGGCCAATCATAACTGACACCAGTCTTTTCATATTATCAGCTGGTTGGCCAATCTTGGCCCTGTCCACTCCGATGCTCTCAAACTCCCAAGGCAATCCCCCTCAATGGACTCTTAGCTCTCCACTGAGATGGCCCAAAGGGAGGCCATTTGCCCTTAAAGTTGCTTTTTGGTTGAGGCAAACATGTCTTTGTATTTTAAAGGAAATACGCTCAGGCCAACATCACCACCAACCTCTATGTGATCAGTGAGCCATGGCTCTTCTCTCTGGCCTGGTGTGTCGGAGTGCACTCTGTGACCACCAATGCAGTACACTTCCTGAAGGACATCAACCGACCTCTCTTCCTCATGGTAAGGGGAAAAACCAGCCCTGCTCTCTGGGAACAAGGGACCATCTGGGGGCTGATGGTCATGTGTGCCTTTTATTATATGGAGAGATATCTATCTCATAGAGCTAGATGGGACTTTGAAAGGTTATGCAGTCCAGTTCTCTGCCTTCACAGCAGGACTAAGTACTGTCCCTGACAAATTTTTGCCACAGATCCCTAAATGGCACCCTCAAGGGTTGAGCTCACAACCCTGGGTTTAGCAGGCTAATGCGCAAACCACTGAGCTATCCCTCCTCCTTTGTAGGACAACTTCATCCCTGCAGTGGGGCAGAGTGGGAGGGGAGACCTCTGCAACCAGATACAAGCTAGGGCAACGTCCTCAGTGGCACCAGCCTTGTTCTCTCCTCATTCCTCTGAACTTGGAACACCTCTGTCCCTGGGAGTGCTATGGTGGCAGTGCATAGGCCCCCCCTGCACCAGTATTCCCTGAGGGAAGGAGGTGAGGAATTAGCCCTTTCCCTGCCATCTCTTTGGACCCGCCACATTGGCACTAAGGGGCACCGAAGCACTGATGGTTCAGACCCAATGGCCACATTCTGGCTATTAATAGGAATAAAATGGAACGTACCAACTGGCAAAACATCCCTGGCGTGGCTGAAAAATGCAACTGAGCTGAGGCCTGCTAGAGCTGAGAGACTCAGACCTTGAGAAGAGGGGAAAGAAACCAATTTTAGAGAGCCCCTGCAGAGCTGGAGCTCCACCCACCTGAGGAGATATCCTCCTGCCTGCTGAGGGAGGTCTTCTGTCTAGAAGCCTCATGACCCTGCTGGTGGTCTAAGGCCGTGTGTCACCTCTTGCAATACCCTAGATTCTTGTTCATGCATGATCTGGAGGCAGAGGCCCAAGATAAAGGAGCACACCTTAGTTTGGTGGGAGAAGCTTGTGTTTTTCTCCAGCCACTCCAAGAAGCTGGTCTAACAGACCCATGGATCTCACCTTATTTATCCAGACCCCTCCGAATACCCTGCTGGGCAAAGGGGTCTTCTGTGCTGTTGGTCCCATCCATACCCTGCCCACCCTGAAGATTCCTACCTTTCACACATAGCCACAGGGCTGCTTTCAAGCTCACACATTGGATATAATCCAAGATAGGCCAAACCTGCAAAGTTTAGACCCAAATCGTGACTTTCCCAATGGTCAGAGGCCTTCAGATTTAGGGATTTGGTTCAACCTGTTGTAGGGATATGGACAAAGTTCTCATCTGGAGCTTCCTGGGATTCATATCCAGGGATTTGGAGTGGGCCTGTTGCAGTGTTCCCCAAACATTTCAGGGTCACATCCCTCCTTTACCTCTGTCTGTGCCTCCTCCTGTCCTCCCCTGCCCCCAATCTGGGGCTGAGAGTGGGGCCACATCTCACAGGGCGGAGGAGGCGGAATGTGGATGGGGTAAGGGGACCTAGGGTGGGGCTGGGGCTGGGAGCGAGGCCTGGAACGGATCTGCTGCCAGGCCCATGGCTGGGTGTGGAGCCACGCTGAGGCTGGGGCCAGAGCCAGGCATGGGGCTGGGAGTCTGGGCCGTGGCCTGGGCCCTTTCACCCCCCCCCCAATGTTCCTCTGTGCCCCCCTAGGGGACTGTTTAGTAGTCAGCAGGCCAGGATTTAGGCAGCATCTGAATGGTGACATCGCAGTTGTATTTCATCTTGGAGCTGGACAGCCAGAGAACTACAGACTCTGTCTGTGTTAGGGTGACCAGATGTCCTGATTTTATAGGGACAGTCTTGATTTTTGGGTCTTTTTCTTATATAGGCTCCTGTGACTCCATCCATCCCCATCCTGATTTTTCACACTTGCTATCTGGTCACCCTAGACTCTGTGTCCAGTCACCTCACTGAAGGATATTCATTCCAATTGAGTCTAGGCTCCTCTCTGCTGCCAGGGACACAGCAGGCCCCGTCTCTGACTCTAGGCTCTAGGCCAGGCCCCATCTCTGGCTCTAGGCCATCTAGACAGGAGGCAACACCAAGCGAGGTGGCTGCTCCTTTCAAATGTCAGCAAACTCTAAACATCAGCAGGAAGGTGTCATACAAGGGGCAGTCAGGTTAACCATCCAAACTGCATACAAAAATCAGATGTTTGCCAGTATTACTTAGACTAAACTCTTGCTGCTGGACACGTTCTCTGTTGTTCTCTTCCAGACCCCAAAGGAGTACAGAATAATGTGGCTTCTCACAGATGTAGTCGCAGCCCTGCTCATCTCACTCATATTTGCTCTGCATTGGTAAATATCCTGCTGCTTAAATCTCTGGGGATGTTGAAGGACGCAAACCTCTTAGGGATGGATCAAACCCAATGATACAAAGGGCCTGTCTACACTGCAAAGTTAAGTTGATACCAGGCAGTTTACGTTGACCTAACGATGAGGTCTACATACTGCCATGCCCCCGTCCTCGCTTTAACTTGCCTGCTATGCCAACCTAATAAAACCATCTTAACGAGAGACATTACGCTTAGGGTGACATATTTTGAGCGATGCAGTGTCAGTGTAAACACTGCGTTGCTTACGTCGGCCTCCAGGAGGGATCCCACAATGCCCACCGTGACCGCTCTGGTCACTGGTTTGAACTCCGCTGCCCTGCACCCAGATGCACAGGTGAACACCCCTCCTCTGTTAACATCCTGGGAAGTTTTGCAATTGCTCTTCCTGTTTGAGCCAGTGCAGAGCCCATATAGCAGCTGCCAAGCTGAGCACACCAACTCCCCGCAGCAAAGGCACTCCTGCCTGGAGTGCACAGGTGGTGGAGGATCTCCTGGGTCTGCAGGGAGAGGAGGTTGTACACGCAGGGCTCCACTCCAGCCTCAGGAATTTGCTTGGGAGCATGGAGGTGAAGGACTATGGCATAGGGGCAGGCATAGCAAGGCAAGGGAGGCAAATAGTTGCTCTGGTGCGGCTCCACAGGCATGCAGCTTCTACCAGGAGGGGACTGGCATGAAGGTGGTATTATATGGGTGGGAGGCTGGTGGGGAGAGCAGTCAGGATGCGGGTCTGGGAGCTTAGCCTCAGGCTGTGAGAAAAGGCAGCATGATTTTAAGGAAGAATGAAAGGAAACAGAATTAAAACTTTCTCTGAACAAGTGAAAACCAATACTACTGGCATTTACCTTTTCACAGCGATGTAAACTGTGTAGGGTTAAATTACTGATGGAGAGTGGGAAATTGATACAGTTTTTGGACACCCATTGTAGATTATTCATTAGAGATTTACTTCTCCTGAGGAAGGTTTTTGTGTTAAAACAAAACCTAGTTTTCAAGCCACCTTTACTTTAGTAAATTCCCTGCCCCTCTTCCCCCATTCCATGTATCTTCTAGGGCCGCAGCAGTACCATAGGCACTCCACCCTTGCGGGAGAGTAAACACAACAGCCGCGCACACACCCAGCTGTGAGAACCTCATGGGTGTATGTGCTTGTGACTTCCCTGTTCCTCCCCCTTTAAAGATACTTTCCCCTGCATGTATGACGGTTTCCTCAGCATTACACAGGGGTATGTTTGCATGAGTGTGGAATAAAAATCTACTTATGGAAACGCAATTTATTTTTATTATTCTCCATTACTGACAATAGTAATAGGTGCATGTGCATTGCAAGGGTCATAGCACGGTCCAAACAAACGATGCCAGGCTCAGTACACTACAGCTACACACACTGCTTTGGCTCCGTGTTAAAGGTCAAGGGCGCCCTCAGAAGAATAGCTCCCCTGCTCCGCAGCTTCTCTTAGAGCTTTGTGTTCATAATGCGCAGCTCAGCACTGAAGAGCAGTGCAGGATCCATGCTTTCTGACAGAGATGGCTGGCTCATAGGTTACCAGAGCAGTTGAAACACAGTTGGAAACCTACAGGGATGCCCAAGGAATGATGGGATTGAGAAACCTGCATCATGTGATGCTGAACTTGCCCCCATGAGGCATTGCAAATCCTTCCCAAAGCATCCCATGGCCAGTTGCACAGAGGGAGAGCGACCCATAGTGCCCTGCTCTGTGTCAATGCACAAGCTGCTACTGTGGATGTGCTCTGCCGACACAAAAAGCATAATGTAGCCATGCAACAGCGGCTAAATTACAGCGGTGGCTGTATATCACCATAATGTAACTTAACTTTGTAGTATAAACATAGCTTAATTCTGCCTGGTTGCCATGGAGGGGTGTGAACTAGCTGACCTGTCCAATCCAAACAGGCCTTTAATTAGCAGTATCTCCCCCTTTTCACCCAATAGCCTGGCTTTACCCTTCACATTTCTTAACCCAGATCTTCCTTTTCCTGCCAATGCCAAACTACTTGGCCCCTTCATGGGGACCATGTGTCCCCCACCACTTTGGTGAGTGAATGGTTCCTGTCTCACCTCCATCCCGGCCTCCAGCTCTTCCTCCTCCTTGCCCCCTACCCCTTGCTTGTCAGCCTGTCCCATTGCTCTGAATGTCGATTGTAAGCTCTGCAGGGCAGGGACTGCACTTTTTCTTATTTTCTGGGACATCTCACACACTTCCGGGTGTTCAGCTGACAGCAGTAATGACTAGATCTCACTGCAGCTGGCAGCTGGAGGGACCTACACAGCCCTGCTAACATTCAGGTGACAGCTGGCATTTAACAGCCCGGGACAGTCTTGGACTTAGGCTTCTAAGTCACCTAAGCACTTTTGAAAAATCTGACAGTATTTGTATCACGTTAGCACCGCAGTGGGCTCAGTGTGCCAGCTGCCTGACCCAGTCTTTGAGCCCATTGCTTCATCGCTGGTTTAACGCTTTCCAGGTGGAGAGAGAAGGGCTTCTCCTGTTGTTCAGATGACAGCGGCGTAGTGCTCGAGAATGGTATATACAACAAATTCCGAACTGGTGAGTCCTGCACTTGCGGGGGTTGTGGCTCCAGCACTCTGTACCGAGTCCAGCACGGAAACGGGATTGGGGCTTGTCTAGATGAAAGATTAGTGTGTGGCCAGCTGGGGTGTAAATCTACAGCGCTCTAGCCTGCCGCATGCTGTCTGTCCCATGTACTTTGCTGCCACTCAGTAAACGCTCCCATTGCTCTCCTCCCGTTTCAAAGCAGAGTAGATCAAAGCACACTAGGGACCGTTGTGAGTGGGAGGGTGCACAGCAGGCTAATACACTGTGGATTTAGTGCCCCACAAACTGGGGGTATAACTGTTCTCTAGACAAGCCCTTACTCTCTTCATTCACTTATACCTTAACACTGGGCATGCCCATGGTTACAAAGCACAACAACAATCTATGGCAATGGCTCAAACAGCAATGAGTCCCCAGAACCAGATGGTGTTCTCCCAGGAGGTCTGAAGGAACTCGAATATGCAATTGCAGAATTACTAACTGTAGTCTGTAACCTATCATTTAAATCAACTTCTGTACCAAATGACTGGAGGATAGCTAATGTGATGCCAATTTTTAAAAAGGGCTCCAGAGGTGATCCCAGCAATTACAGGCCGCTAAACCTAACTTCAGTACCAGGCAAATTGGTCGAAGCTATAGTAAAGAACAAAATTGTCAGACACATAGATGAACATAATTTTTTGGGGAAGAATCGACAAGATTTTGTGAAGGGAAATCATGCCTCACCAATCCACTAGAATTCTTTGAGGGGGTGAACAAGCATGTGGACAAGGGGGATCCAGTGGACACAGTGTACTCTAGATTTTCAGAAAGCCTTTGACAAGGTCCCTCAACAAAGGCTCTTAAGCAAAATTAGCTGTCATGGGATAAGAGGGAAAGTTCTCTTATGGATTGGTAACTGGTTAAAAGATAGGAAACAAAGGGTAGGAATAAATGGTCAGTTTTCAGAATAGGGAGAGGTAAATAGTGGTGTCTCCCAGGGGTCTGTACTGGGATCAGTCCTGTTCAACATATTCATAAATGATCTGGAACAAGGGATAAATAGTGAGGTGGCAAAATTTGCAAATGCAACGGGGTTGGTGGTTCAATGAGAACAGAGTTCAGGTGGTACAGTCATGTTGGACTTAAGTATTCTATATAAAGCAAACAGTGATAATGCAACATTAAGGCCAGGACTTTCAATGCATAGGAGTCAGGAAATGGGAAAAGTTTTGGTTAGCTCATCCACACTGCGCCTACTGTACTCTACTAGTTACAGGTGCATCTAACACTATACACCAAAAAGCACCTGATTCAAAGCTCATTTACACCAATTTTATTGCACTGTAACTCCTGTGATTTTGATGGTGTTACATCAGTGAAAACCTGATGTTAACTGAGAGCAGGCACAGGCCGAGTGCATGCAATGTGGCTGTGCTAACGTTACAGCTCAGTGAAACGTTCACAGCTTAGCTGAATGCCCCAGACTGCCAGGAGCTTGGGATGGGAGAAACTGGGCGTTGTAAGGTCGCAGCCAAACCAGCAAACTTTTGACACCTCAAACTAGCAGGGTTTTTTGCAGCCTCATTTGTCTTTCAAGCCCTGAAATGAAAACAAAATTGTGTGGGCTTGAAAACCTGGGTACAACTAACTGACTAAAATAATCCCCTGGGACATGCAGAAGAAAACATTGAGTTGTTTTCAATGCCCACTGCTGATTGACCTGGGACTGGTGAACGAGCCACCCACCCATGTCCATGGGCGGTTTCTGTGGTTCAACAAATGTCCTCTTTTCAGAGCTCAATGATCTGCCGACTGTTGTGGCCTGAGAGAGCCAGGCCAGCGGTATGGTGCTGAGGTCCGACTTGTCATCTGGAGAACAGCCCGCCTCAGACAGGGGAGGAGCTATGGCACCGTACAGTCACTGAGCTGGGACCAAGCTGGAGAAGCCAGGTGCCGCTGTGCTGGTAGCTGAGCTGGCTCAGTAAGGAGGCCTGCTGGTCAGGGCACTGCTTGTACATGACTCTGGCAGTGGAGTTCGGATGAACTTGAAGGGCCTTTTAACTCCGTGATCCCATACAGAGGGAGCCAGTCTCTGGGACTCAGCTTGATGGCTACGAAGTGCCCCTCCCTTCAGAAATGCCTAAGACTCCTTCCATAGGCCTCTCCCCAGTGGGAGGCTCCAGGGCCTGCTTGGGAAGGTGGCTGGATGGGCGAGCAGCTGTAGCGGCCGGCTGTCGACAGATATCAGGAAGGACCCTCCCAGCAGAACTGAGTCTGTCTCTGCGATCGCTGACCTTTAACACTGGGAGAGTCACCTGGAACGCACCCTTTAATAAGTGGATTTAAAGCTGCTGTTGGTTTAAGTATTTTTGTATGGAGGAAATAAAACCCACCTGCAGAGAAAGCTTCGGTTGGGCTCAGTGAGTTCACAGGGAAGGGAGGTTGGTGGGGGGGACAACAGTATGTCGAAAAGGACAAGTCTTGCCCCCTTTTCAGCAGTGAGGGAGGCCTGGAGCCAAGGGCACCACAGGAGGGCTGGGGGGAGAACCTTGCTCCTTACATAAGGAACACTATGACTGGCTGGTGGAATAACGGGCCTGACCCAAGGTCCAGTGGAGTCAATGGGACGCTTTGAGCTCACGGGGCTGGGGCTCTGGCTCAGCCCCAGCCACAACACCTGGCTCCACTAGCCCGTCCCTGCTGCAGAGCTAGGAGCCAGGAGCGCTGGGGTACCAGCACTGGCTGGGAAAGGCTCTGCTGCCACTTTGCCGCGCACACACTCCCCTTACTCAGCCCAGGGAGAGAGAGCAGCAGAGACTGCAAACCTACAGCCAGCAGCCAGTCACCCCGTTACACATAACAATGAGAAATGGGTGTGTAAATCTCCTAGGCAGTTTACATTGGCAGGCTGGCCTCCAAGGCACAGTCACTGCTGCACACTAACTGTCTGTTCAGTTGCCTGCATTTTACACACAGTATGGCACTGTCAGTCTTTCTTTCACTGAGGCTCAGTTCCAGATCAGAGAGTCCTGTATTTCTCACAGCCTAGGTAGAGCACACACAGGGGTGCTCATGGGTGGTGCATACCTCCTCGTCCCCCCCGCTCGGGCAAGCTAGCCCCTTGCCCTGCCCTGTGTGTCTGAGACCCCTGGAACCTCCACCCCCACAGCCCCGCCCCGCCCCGGCCCATCCGCCCCATCTGCCAGCCAGCCCCTCGCAGCCGCTCTGGCCAACCCGACTCCTGCGCTGCCAGCCAGCCTGACCCTCTGGTTGCCCCAGCCCATCAGCTGGCCACCCAGGCTGCTGGCAGGCCCAAGCTCCAGGCCGCTAGCTGGAGCTGAGCCCCCGCTGGCTTCAGGGGAGTGAGGGCGGGGCCTCTGGATAAAGCATGCGCGGGACCACGGTCTGGCCTATGATACCTGTGGGCCATGGGGTGGTGCAAGGATCTAGCCCATGCTACCCTTCCAAGGTGCATCTCCCCTGCTGTGGTGAGGATTGGGGGGTGGGGGATTGGTCTCCTTGTCAATCTCAGCAGAGAGGCCAGGAAAGGTAGGTGTGGTGGCTGGTTGTGGGTTTAGTGCATTGGGGACTGGACCACTCCATAGCACTGGCCTTTGCTTTAATGGCTTCTGCTGTATGGGAATCCCTCCCTCTCCCTCGCTCCTCTTTAGAAGGTACTTTATAATGTGCCCGCCTCACCTTTTAGAATCCAGATTGCTGATGGCACATGATGGAAGGGGCTAAATGCAGCTTTGCAATAATCTGATGAGCCTTGTGCACATTTCCCAGGTTTAAGCCATACGCGTGCATTTGACCATATGATGATGCATTTTGTAAACTGTAATTGCTATTTGAAATAAACTTTAGCTCACACAGCCTGGGGCTGTTGCGCTCCAAGTCAGCAGCTGTTTCACATACAAGCCTCAGATTAGGAGGAAAACATGGCGGTACATTATGGGCCCCCGGCCTGATGCTCCACAGGCAACCTTACTAGCTGCATGTTTCTGCTAAATGAAACTGCCAGCAGTGAGCGTCAATATTATTACTGCTATTTTAGCATGAATCATTAGGTTTCGGAGCCAACACTCAGTTGAGCTGAATGGAGTATAGCGCTGCGCTATGGTTTCAGGCCTGTCTAACTGCACAGGGGAAATTTTTCTTTGCCTCCCTAACAGCTAGAAATTTTTAAAAAAAACCTAAACTATCAGTATCTATAGAACCAGATGGGTCCAAAGGACCTGCACTATGGCATACAAGTAAATACCAGCTCAGTTTTCAGGAGGGCAGCAAATTGGTAATTGTGCTGGTTGTAAATGATGCCCAGAAGCCAAGGGGGTAAGTGCTGGATTTATTTTTATAGCAATCAGCATTCACCACATCAACACAGCTCTTTTATTTTGGCAGAGTAAGGCCCAACGAGACTGTTAACCTCATCGATGGTAGTTTGACCTCCTGCTCCGCACAGGCCATAGAGGTTCGTCCTGTAGTACTTCCTGGGTCAAGCCCACAACCTAGGGCTGAGCTAGCGCATATCATTTAGAAAGCCATCCAAGCAGGACTTAAGTGCCAGCACATCCACCACAGCCCTTTGTAATCTATTCCAATGGTTAATCAGCCTCTGGGATGCTGGAAGCCCATGTGCCAGCTCATGCCAAGACCCCTAGGCCTCACTGAACACTGAACAATGCATAGCTGGAAACCAGTCTGGCTTACTTGTATGTTAACACCTATTTTAACAATGTTATGTTGCTAAGAATATGATAAGTATTTAGACTTGATGACGTGACTGTAGGAGGCTGCACGCTTTGGTCTCACGTATAACATCGCAGTCCGTGGTATAAAGTGATGCAGAGTGTTTGCATTGTAAATCTCTGTAACTGTGTAACTCAGGGATGGGCCGCATCTGGCCTGTGAGGGCTTTGGATCCAGCCTGCAGGATTGGCAGACTCCGCACTGCTTCCAGAGGCGTCCGGCACCTCATCCCTGTGGCTCCTGGGAGCCAGGGGGGCAGAGGGCTCCGCATGCTGCCTTCACCTGCAGGCACCTCCCGCCCCCCCCACAGCTGCCATTGGCTGGGAATGGAGAACTGCAGCCAATGGGAGCTTCGGAGGAGGTATCTGCTGGTAAGGGCAGCTCGCAGAGCCCTCTGCCCCCCCTTCCCCCAGGGGCTGAGGGGAAGTGGTGCCGGCCGCTTCCAGGAGCGGCATGGGGCTAAGGCAGGCAGGGAGCCTGTCATAGCTCCACTGCATGCCACTGCCACCCTGGAACCGCTCAAGGTAAGCAGCACTGGGCCTGAGCCTGCACCCTGAACCCACTGCCCTGAGTCCCCTGCCACACTCCACACCCTTCCTGCACCCCAACTCCCTGCCCTAAGCCCCCTCCTGCTCCCCACACCCCTTGCTCTGAGCCCCTTCCTGCACACCACACCCGCTCCCACATCTCGCACTCCCTCCCACACCCCTACCCCCTGCCCCAGCTCTACATTCGTGGCCCTGCATGCAATTTCCCCACCCAGAGCTGGCCCTTGGGCCAAAAAGTTTGCCCAAGCATTAATCAGTGTAACGTGCTGGTCCTGCACACAAGAAGGCTCATTGCAACCAAATGAGCCATTGTGAACCATAAGAGGACAAAGACTTCGTTGCACCGACATATGTTCCATCAGTTTGAACTCTGGGGGAAGGGAATTAAAAATGCCTCAAGTAACATCATGCTGAGGGGCGGGGGTTGGGGGTAGGAGGGGCAAAGATTTCTAAGCATTTTACAACAGCATCTATTACCCTCTGAAACCCACGAGAGACTGTAACTCATTTGTATGTATAAGTTTGCCTGCTTTACCTGTGCATGTAATTATTAATTCAGGAAAAGAAACGAGCATTAATTATTATAAGATGTTGTGAAGGCCAAAACTATAACAGGGTTAAAAAAATAACTAGATAAGTTCAAGGCAGATAGTGGCTATTAGCCAGGATGGGCAGGGATGCAACCCCCTGTGGCCTGGATGTCCTCAGCCTCTGATTGCCAGATGCTGGGAGTGGATGAATCACTTGATAATTGCCTGTTCTGTTCATTCCCTCTGGGGCACCTGGCATTGGCTACTGCTGGAAGACAGGATACTAGTCTAGATGGACCATTGGTCTGATGCAGTATGGCTGTTCTTAAGTTGTCTTTGGTGAGAGCACTGGGATGCCACTAACCTGAGATAAGTGACTGGTCCTATGGGACTGGGAGTACCCGGAATAGTGTTGTGTAAGGGACCATGGATTGCAAAGGCAGGCTTGCTTTGGGGGCGAGATAACCAGAGTGCCCAAGGGGCCTGTTCGTGACTCCATGCTAAGGCTGTTGAGGAGTTCACACTTGTTACTTGGTTGGTGAACTCTAAGCATAGAACTCATAACCAACTGGGGGCTGGCGCCTTGACAGTCTGCCCTAAGGTGGCACCCATGTTCGTGAGCCCCTCTAGACAGCTTGACAACCTCAGTGTTAAAAATATGCACCTTACGTCTAGGCTGAATGTGTCTAGTGTTAGCTTCCAGCCACTGGCACTTGTTTTGGGTTTGTCTGGTAGAGTGACGAGCTCTCTACTCTCAGATTTCTCCATGAATGTACTTACAGAGCATGAACAAATCACCTGGTAGCCATCTCTTCAACGAACTGAACTTCAAAGAGCCTCTCACAAGTCCTTCTATTTGTATTTTTTTTATTAGCATATTTCACACGGACTTAAGTTTTCATGTTACATTGCATGTGTGACTATAAACAAACAGCCACTAATACACGTAGGGTGTGACACCCACACACAAACCCCAAAGGGACTTCTGAAACTGAAACACACACTTAGGCTAATTGCTGCATGGATGGGGTGTGCGCCAGGCTGCTGCTCACATGACCCGCACTGCGTAGAATTAGTAGAGGTGGCACAACCGTGGTGGCATTGAAAACAGTGATTGTCTTTTATGGAGTACAAACTGCTCAAGAGTAATGAACGGCTGGGGCCTACTGCGGCCCACAGAGCAACGGGAAGGGCAAAACAGCAGTGGGCTTACAAGAGAGCAGCAGGTAGGAGCAGGGTCACGGGTGAAACACGAACCATTGCTGCTGGGGGTGTAGCTTAAAGGGCCACGAAAGATTGATTTTGGTGATCCGGCAGGCCGAGTTCTGACCCCAATATTGGTTGTACTCCAGTGCAAGGCCACTGACATCAGTGACGTTGCCCCTCATTTACATGGATGGAAAGTGGTTCAGAACTAGGCCAAAGTTACATCCTCTGCCTTCAGATGTCTATGTGCAGCCCCTCATGCACGTCAAACGCAGGAACAGTGGAACGACAGGGCCCAGTGTCACTATTTTACCCACATATGCTCCTGGGCGGCTTGTGCAGGAGGTAATGAAGTTAATTTGTGCACCACTGTGTGGGGAACGTGGTCCTCTGCAAAGTCCAGTTATGGACAGTAAGACAGTGCAAATGTCTTAACCATCTTCTAGAGTGTTGAGTGAGGCAGAGAGCAGTGGGGAAGAGGGAAAGGTAAGAGGAAAACAGTTGCGCATTGCGACAAGCAGCGTGAGAATGCAACACTGATTGTTCTGGACTGGGCTAGTATGAGGCGACTCAAAGGTACTGACCCACCTAAGCACATTTCTGCTGAAATCCACCCAGTGTTAGTGGCACCAGAATCAAAACTCAACCTCACCCGCATCTTATAGTCCCAGCTGCTGTCACAGCCCTTTGAGATCATGCCTTTCAAGTGCTGGTTGCTGGGAACCAACCCTACAACATGACTTTAAAGGGAGGATGGCTGATGCTGTGAGTGAAATTTAGTCGGCCATGCACAACTCCTATTTGATGCCCTGACACCTGAGGCTGGGGTACTGTCCTTTCAGAGCTGCCTGCCCGGGCTTGTCGATGCTGTGCCTGGTGGCGGATCTGACTGATAGGCGGTAGATTTGGGTTGCTAACCAAGGGCATGATCCAAAGCCCATTGAAGCTGATGGAAAGGCTCCCACACAAATGATCTGTTCGACTGAACCGTGGAAGCTACAGGCAGAAAAGATCAGTTACGCCACTAACTGTTCCAGTCACTGATGCAGGAGACACCCTCTTGGACTCAAGAGTTCAGGGCAGAATTTTGGGCCAAGCCACCATGTTGAGCAGTGGCCTGGGCAGTGCTGCTATGTATGTGCTAGAGCCCAGTACAGTGAGCCTGGGTGGTTTAGCTGTGGTCATATACACAGTAGTGAAAGGCCTCCTAAATACACATGGTGACTGTCTTACTCTCAGCTGAAATGCAATGGTGCTAGGAGACGCAGATGAGAGCGAATGCTGAGATCATCTGTCAGGCTGAGGTGGGCATAGCCTGTGATCTCAGGGGCTAGGCATTGAACACAGGGTCTGGCATCCTCCCACGTTTCTCTGCTTTTCAGTAGCGTTCTCCTGCTAGCCGCCAATGAATTAACTTTGCATCAGGAGCTAGGCCTATGTTTATAGCCAGATCCAATTATTCACCCTTCCTTTGCCACAATGGGACAGAGCTAAATTTAAAAATCAGTGACAGAACCGAGCCGCAAAGGTCAGTTCCTAGGGGGCTGGCCGGGGCCAAAGTTTTAGGTTAGTCTAGTGCAGAGATAGGAGATGGTCCCAGAATTTGGAAGCTTCCCAACCCCATCACAGTGTCCCACCTGAAGCAAACCAGAAAATGCAGAGGGTAAATAATAAGCAGCAGCATGACACAGAACACATGCTTGTTACAGCCTAGCAGACAGCAGCGGAGGTGCAGATGATGGGAGGTTTGTCTGCAGCCATGGTTTATTTTTCTTACACACTGGCTCTGTTTTCCCTCTGGATGTCCTGCTATTGTTACAAAGTCGCTGTGGAACAAATACTTTTGAGCTATGCTTAATGCTGCACAGAGGGCAAAGCCTGCTGCACCAGGCTTGACTTTCAGAGAAAGGCGACTGCGGCGTACAATCAAATACGCAGCACAGAATGGCCTGGCCAACATTTTCCACCTCTCACGGCCCAAAGCCACATTCAGGCTTCCAGCTAAGAGCCTGATGCTGCCAGGTGCATTCTGCGGATGGAGGGGGCGAGGTCAGCTGTCTTTAGCAGCCTTGTTTCCATGCTGCTGAATAGGGATTTGATGCTGAACTGTAGGCCACTCCTAATTAGGACAGATTGACCTATGAACACGCACTCTTATCCTTTTGACAATGGAGCGCTGGGTATGTGAGCGGTTCTGTTGGGTGAAGCCTTTGGAGTTGTGTGGGGCCTTCCCCAGAGCCAGCCTCCCAGAAGCCGTCACTCTCTTTAAAAAATAAATAAATACAAGAATAAGAAATGAAACCTTTAAATATCTCCATCGTTATCTGCCTGCTCCCATCCTCGCCTTGCTATGGTAGAGGCTGTTCAATTAGAATTAAGAAGAAACAAACCAACCACTATTTTAAATGCACTTTTTCCCTCGGCTTTTTTTTTTTTTGTATAAAACAAATGGATTTCTTTTTGTTCTGTTGTAATGTCAAGATACCTGCAGGAGAGTGGATGGGATTTTTCTCTACAATGGAGCAGGGTTAGGTTACTGATCAGCAAATCTCGGATGCCCAGAACTTCTCCAAAGCCCTTAACGGCACCCTGACTACCTTCCCCTTTTTAAAAACGAGACTCGCGACTTTTTCCTACAATCCTTTGCAAACTTCAGTCATTTGGTTTGATAGTAAACATCCTACTGACACTTCTCTGTTGATCAGTCACTGTCTGTCACCCAGAAAGCTTAGAAGTTTAAAACGGGGCTTACTAGGGAGGAGGGGGGAATTGGAGGTCAGCATCACAGATAGTCGTCCTCGCTGGAAGGGGAAATGGGACTTGAGCCCTCAAGATCAGAGTCGGATGAGCTTTCTGAAGGAGTCTGGATCATCTTCCACATCTGGGTAGAAAAGGTTCTGCCCCAGCTGCAGGGGTATCCCACAGGCCTCAGCTGGTGAATTAGCTCCATGGCCACCTGCCAATGGCTTCTTTCAGTTCACTTGCTGCTGCCCTTTGCACTCCTCTGTTTGCTCATGGCTGTCAACATCTGACTGATGTACGAGGTCAAGAGGTCATCCATCTTGTAGCCCTGGTAGGAAGTTATGAGACATCAGCCACATCACCGAGACAGCCTAACTGCCAGTTGCTGGATCATGTCCCTTGAATGCCTTTGGTATAAACTACTACCAGGCTTATCAACAACCCTCTTCCTCCCCACCACAAAAGCCTTGAACCTTGCCTGGTAGAGGTCTAGCCCTTTGATAAGAACCAGGGGACAGTCAGTCAATGAAAAGATGGCAAGTTCGAAACCAATATAAGGAAATACTTTTTCACACACGCCTAACCGGACTGTGGAAAACTCTGCCACAGGAAATTGTTGTGGCCAAGAACTCAGCCAGGTTCAAGAAGGGTTTTGATAATTATATGGATATCAAGAATCTCTGGAGTAATTATAATTAAGGGCAATAAATGTTGGAAGGGATATTAAACCTCATGCTTCAGTGCTTAAGTTAATCTGTACCTATTAGAGATCAGAGTTAGACCTCATGTGCAAGCAGATTACCCCACGTCAGTCTACAGTGGGGTTCTTTCACCTTCCTGTGTAGCAGCTGGTGCTGGCTATGGTCGGAGACAAGATACTGAACTGGACAGATTCAGTGTGGCAAATCCTCTGCTCCGATGGGGGTGGAGAGCTAAAAACCGGACTGTGATGCTCTCGTGTCACCCAGAGCGAGCCATTACAGAGTATCACTGACTCTGGTTCACTATGGGATGGTGGGCAGAGAAGTTTGGTACTGGATTTAAGACTTGAACTAAGCCCCCAGCATGTCTGCTCTGAGCTGCATGCTAGTCAGTTCCAGAGTGCGCAGCGCCAGATTGCTACAGTGGTGATTCTACCTGTTTGGATTGCTATAAAGCACCTCAGGCTTTTGATGCACCCGGTGACTAGCCTGGCTAAACATTCAGGGTCCTCACCCACTGACAAGGGACGTCAGTCAGGGTAACAGGCTAAGCCATTACTACTGCCCTGGGCAAAGGTGGAATGGAGTCTATGCACTGATCCTCTGCTGGTGTAAATCGGTGCAGCTCCACTGACCCCAGCGGAGGGTTTGGCCCTTGTGAGTACATAGCGCAGCTTATGGCCTCTGTTCCTGCCCTCACATCGAGGAAGCTAATAAGTGAATTTATCTTACACACTTGGCCACCTCACTTGCCTTCTCCCCATCAATCCATCCCGGGATTTTGTTCAACATCCCAGGCCTCTGAGCAGCTTTGAACAGCTGCTGTTTCCTTTTCAATCAGCCTGCTCCAGAAACCTGCCACCCTCTTCCAAAATGCAGAATTACTTCCAAAACTGCCCCTGCCTGAAGCCCGATTCAGTCCTGCACCAGTAACAGCTGTGCTAGACCCAGTGATGTCTTAGCCTTAGCTTGCAGGGCTGGGAAGGGGAATTCCGTGCAGGGGACATGTTTAGTGAGCTCACTAACTCTGCTGTTCTTCCATTCCAAAGCCCGTTGGCCCAGACGCTCAGACACAGGCAACGTAACACGAAAAGAGGATCTGAACCCTGGGTGCGGCTTTGGAGGTTCAGCCTTCAGTTCATTTCCCACCCCCCTTGCTCTCTGTGCTCAGTGACTGACTGAGAACCCTGAATTCCCCTTACCAGCGACGTTTCACAGAGCAGTTTGCTTCCCCGCACCAGGTTGCCAATGGTTATGTGAAAGTACGTGTTGCCGCTGCTCCAGTTGGAGATCTTGGTGAAGGGATGAGTCGTGAGAATATCCTAAGAGGCGCAGAAGGGCAGTTAGATACCTGGAACATGTGCTGAACCCCTAGCTGCTCACCCCTCATTTCCCCCTGGGCTTCCCATCCCAACAAACCAAACACATTTCCTGAGGTGAGATGATCCCACCAGCCCCTGTCCTCAGCCCCAGAAACCGAGAGCTCAGAGTCAGAGAGACCAGTGGGGTTTCTTGCCTTTTTCCTATAGCCCACAGTCGTTGTTGGAGACAGGCCCAAGGAATAGAGAAACCATGGGTCTGAGCCACTAGGCAATTCTTATGCACTTAGGTAGGATGACATCTAAGGTCGGCCCCTCTCTGGGTCTGAGCCACAGCTCACTGACAACGATGAAGGACTCGGAAAGGAACTGGTGCATTATCCAGGCTAGGTTTCCTGTCCCAAGCAATGGTGCTCCAAAGCCAGAGGTAGGCAAACTACGGCCCGTGGGCCACATCTGACCCACAGGAATGTCCTGCCTGACTCCTGAGCTCCCAGCAGGGGAGGCAACCCTCGGCCCCACCCCTGCAGCCTCAACTCGCTCTGGGCGGCTGGTTGAGGCAGGAGGCGGTTGGATGGGGTGGAGGTTGGGGGTGGTGGTGGTCAGGGGACAGGGAATGGTTGGATGGGGCAGAGGTTCTGGGGGGGCGGTCAAGGGACGGGGAAAAGGGGGTGTTGGATAGGCATGGGAATCCTGGGGGGG